>NC_073305.1:185539910-185744910 GCF_027595985.1 Sorex araneus
GGGAAGGCAGATCCACCCACTCTCTGGCCAGTTCCTTAGATCAGAGAGGCCCTGAGAAGCCTGAAATGAAGAGGGTCTTGCCCTGGCCCTGAAATGAGCATCTCCTGTAAGGGATCCGTTCAGAGAAGCATTGTCCAAACAGCCTGCGAGGGCTGGGGGCCTCTTTCATGTGTAAAAACACAAAAGAGAAGAGGGGGCCCAGCGGGGCTCTATCTCTCCCGCTGCCCGCGTTCAGTAGTCTCCAGCCGCTTCCCCCACCCCGGGGAGGTTGATGGCGATGATGAGGCAGGTGAAGGAAGGAAGAAGGCCAAACTGGTTGCTCGATCAGTTTATTTCGTTCTCTCTCTCTCTGCTTCTCTCCCGGTTCTCGATCTCTCTCTGGATCTTCCTCTAATTCCCTTTCTGCCCCGCTCGCTCTCACTTCTTTCACCTTGTGCTCTGCTTATGTGTGTGCCACTGTGCTCTCTGCGCCTGTCTCTCTGCACCTGTCTCTCTGCGCCTGTCTCTCTGAGCCTGTCTCTCTGCGCCTTCTCTCTGTGCCTGTCTCTCTGCGCCTGTCTCTCTGAGCCTGTCTCTCTGCGCCTTCTCTCTGTGCCTGTCTCTCTGAGCCTGTCTCTCTGAGCCTGTCTCTCTGCGCCTGTCTCTCTGCGCCTTCTGTCTTCTTCCTCTGTCTTCTTCTTCTGTCTCCTTCTTCCTCTGTCTCCCTTGTCTTCTTTCTCCTATCCCTGTCTCTTCTATCTCCCATCAGTGCCCCACAGTCTTAGTTTATATAGCAAATTACATAGGGTGGTGACACAAAGGTGAGTTTAACATCAACAAATCAACAAAGAAGGGTAAGACCATTTCTTGAGGAGATTAACAAAATCTCATCTAAGGAAATCTCATCTAAGGAGATCCACTCAAGGGTGGGGGTCCAAACAAGGGTGTATCAGGGTGTGAGCTAGTAATCTACTTAAATAGTTACAGTAAATCTACTTCTAATATTTCTAGCAATGTCATTCTGTATGAGCACAGTGAGAGATATAAAGTTTGGTTTTTCCTGAGGGCATCTCCAGACCACAGTCCTCAGGCCAGGTTAATCTCTTCGTTACCTTTGGATCATGACAACATTTGTCCATGATCATGCCCTCAACTTATAGTTGAGTATTGTGGCACTTTGGCCTGGCCCATTTCGATGCCAGGGTAGCACATAACTCACCGCTTGCCCTGGATCCATCCTGTCCCTCGTCGGGACCCTGCTTTTGGAGTGCTAGGAACTGAGGGCAACTGAGTTAAGAAAGCAGATGCCCAGGAGTAAATATTATTGGAGTCAATCAACTCCCAAGTTACAAGCACAATATTGTCTTCCTGTGTCCATACAGAAAAGACATTGCTTTAAGATAATCTATGTTCCCTAAGGCAAGGCTAAAAGGACAAATCCCATGTTATCCTACACTTTCACTAGTAGGGAGCCAGGGGGAAAGGAAGGTCATTTTTCAGGCAGAAGAGTTCGTGAAGTTCTGATGGCCTGGCTCATGACCCGCTCTTGAATGTCCAGATGCAGAGATGTCCCCGTAGGAATTAAGGATTCAGTGGAAAAATGAAGTCTAAAACTTGCAATAGAAGCAATAATAGCCCCTAGATGATTTGGCTTGCGCCAAAAATATTTAATGTCATACTTCATTAATCCAAAATAATGTATTCAGTGTCGAAGTCTGTTGTAAAACATCGCTGTAAAAGGAACATTTGAGAACCATCGTCCAAAAGAACCAGACCAGAATTGAGGACACAGTTCGGTGGGTGCAGGCCCACTACAAAACCCAGGCTCCAGCTCCAGAATGCCCCCAAAGTGCCAGAGCAACACCTTTGAAAAGAAAAAGATATTTTTCCCCTGGTGGGTTTTTCAATGATAAGGAGAAAATCCTGAAGCCTGTGTTAGTCATAGTTTCTTTACAGATGGGTCATGTGTATCTCTTTAGGCAATGCATTCTGCAGTTTGGGTTTCTTTAAATAGGGTGCAGCAGTGCATTGCTTCTTAATCTCTGGGTCAAGACCCCACATGGGGTCAGATAACTAAATGTGGGGGGTCCCAAAAAAATTGGCAACGATAAAAGTTTCCTGAATGTGCAATGGCCAAAAATTAATTCCAAACCAAACATGTGCCAGATTAGCAGCTTTCATCCATGTTGCATTTCTCAGGCAAAATACCCCATAACTGCCACCAGATAAACCATTGGCTCTGCCTTATAGATTCGTCACTAAATCTCCAAGGAGGTGCACACCAAGCCGCTAAAATTCACGGGTACATCAGTCTTCCTTCTGAGAACTCTGGGCGTCCTCAGGAGGGGCCAGGCCAAGCCCCATCCTGCTGAAGTTCCCGCAGCCACACCCACACACACAGCTGCCACCATGCCTATGGCCCAACTCTCCTGCTTGGTGACTAATCTCTGCAGAGATGCCAAACCAACGAAAATTCCAGGTGCACCAGTTTTCAGGTTGAAAATGCTGGTGTCTGCTCAGAGTGGGGGTGAGCAACTTCCCCCCACCCTCCCATACCTCCAGCCACTGCCATGTAAGCTCATCCATTGGCCCCATTCTACAGATTGTGGGGTCTCTGGGGTGTGCGGCTGCATACCCCACAGAGCGACACCTCCAGATCTCACAACGCTGACAGCCCAGTAGCAGCACACCAGCGTGGCTGGGAAAGCAACAGAGAAGCCAGCTAAGCTCAATAAACACAGAAGGCTCAACTACCAACGAACATCTTCGTAAGCCCTCATGCAAGGGTCTTTGTGAACCCCATGATGAGATACAACAATTTTCACAAATTTTCTTTTGTTAAAGTATTTTTTGATCATTGCATTAGCCATTTAGATGTGACAAGCAAGATAAAATTAATTATTTTGTGCGTGCTAAGGGGGCATACTTGGGAGGTGGTTGGGAAAATGGGGACAATGGTAGAGGCAAGGTCAGACTGAGGGTGACGTTGGGGTTGGAACACTGAATGCTAAAGCTTTGTAAACAGTGGTGTTTAAATTAAGTAAAAATGGGGGGTTATAGTAGAAACAGTTATTTTTATTTTGAGGAGTTAGGACACACCTGGGGTTGCGTGGAGACTCATCCCTGCTCTGTGCTTTGGGGTCGCTCCCTGAGGTATCTTCGGGGCTGTAGGCGGGCGCCTCCACCCCTGCACTAGCCGCACTTCATGCCTTCTTCCACTTGCTCTTTGCATTCAGAATTAGTTCTAAGGCTCAACTACTTCACTCTGAGCTGCTGCTGCTTGTTTATATTCTTGCTATTTAATATTCCATTGTGATTTAACACTTTCTTTACCTAATCCTAACAATAAACATTGGAGCAACTTAAATATTTTGCTCTTCTGAAAAATACTGTTCAGGACACAGTTGTCCTTATTTCCAAGGCACATTTTCAAAAGTTCCTCATCCCTAGAAGGGTAGTAGGGGGTGGTAGGGATTATGTTTAACATGTCCTCAACTTTACAAGACCCTGTGCCAAATTAATCCTGAAATAAGTGAGTCAGTTTATACTTTTCAGTCATGTTTTGGTAAATATATCTAAAAATGCTGCTTCAGCAGTAGCCCATGAGTTTTTAATGTATGTTATCATTTAGGCTAAGTATTTTAAAGTTCCATCAAGTTAAATGAAGTTTCTTTCACACAATATTTAGGAATTCTACTCTCAGCATATTCCTTGAATGTTTTAATGTATAGGAATTTATGCATATCTTTTATTAATTTTAATTTATTGCATAATAGTCAAACAATATTTGGTAGGACTTTGGTGGTGGGTGTGGGAATGTAATTTACATTTGAACCTCTCCTAAAACAAACACTCCACAATAAAGTGCTGGGCACTTGGGGAATGAGCCAGCTAAAAGGACCCTAGAGATACAAGAGATGCTGAGTGCGGGTGCTGCCGAGAAAAGGGGGCTTCAAGACCAAGGATTCCCCAGACCAACGGGGATCATCGCTCCCTGCTGAGTCTGTGTGCACGCTTCATAGTGCTCCTTAGCCTTGTTTGACCCTTGGCAACTTACGTGACCCCTCAGCATTGCCAAGAGTGAGCTTTGAGCACGGAAGGTATGGCCAAACACGCCCCCCCAAGAAAAGAATTGCTAGTTCCTGCTTAAATAAATGTGGGGATCCCTGGTTCCAGTCAGAGGCTGCAACAGGAGGTGTACAAACCGTCATGGGTTTTTTCCTTCTCTCTAATCAACCTCTGGGATGATTGTTCAGTTGTTTTCTAGACTCTGAAGAACCCATGGGATATGAGATAATTTGTTAATCGTGTATCAAGATCTGAAGTTACACTCCCAAAACTTGAGGATTACAAATCAATGGCAAGTCAATCAAATTTTATTCAAAATAATAAAGTATACAATAGCTCTGGCTGCAGGATCCCAGGCAAATTTAGTAGGAAGGAAATATAATTCTTTCTCAACCGAAATGAAAAGTGTGTGTGTTTGTTTTATTGATCAAGTTTCTGTGACTTACTTTACTGTTAATGATGGTTTCCCATACACATAATTCCAACACCACAGCCATCACCAGTGCCCCTTACTCCTTCCCCAGGACCCCAATGCTCCTTGACACATTCCTAACCACTCAATTGTGGGGATCAGTTCTCCCATTGTGTTACCTTTGGCCCTTTGTTGCTATCTTGCTGTGTATCTTAATTCTCACATATGAGAGAGGGTTTTGTGCCTCAGGAGTGATGGCTCAAGACCAGATGGGGCCTCTCCAAAGGAGCCTTGTGTTCAAGACTCTGACATGACTAGCTGGGACTGGAACACTGCCCACCTGCGTCCAGCACAGGGAGGGGACCTACTGTCCATGAATGGCTCTTAATTAAGATGCACCAAATGAGCCAAGGCCAAACACAACCTCATTTGTGTTCTCCAGCCTTTTTTGCTCACTGTTGGTCAGACTGCCATCTTGTAAGGCACATCTGAGCAAACTGAAGGATCATCTCAGCCCTGAACGGGTGATTTCATCTGAAATACATGCTGGGTTCATCATAACCGATTGCCTTTAGACTAAGAGAAAAATACTGCGAGAGGTCATGAGTGAGTGAAAATAGGGGTCTCAGAGGCCAGAGAGATAGTACAGGGGTTAAGGAACTGCCTAATATGTGACTGACCCCTGTTCAATCCCCAGCACTGAATATGACCCCCCAGTTCCCCCCAAAGTGACCCCCGAGCATAGAGCTCTGATTCTGCTGCTGGGGGTGTCCCAAAACCAAAACCAAATCAAACTAGCTCTGTCCAGCTGCTGGACCCATTCCAACCACCAGCAGGGATTCAAATCAGACACCAGGCAATAGTCATTTTGGAATCATACCTCCTCCAGTCCAGCGCTGGAATCCTTTCTTCATACAAATAATATTCTGCTCTTGATCCTTGGTGAAGCCATGAAGTAAGTGGAGAGCGAAGTGATTAGGTTGGGCTTTGTTTGGGAATAAAGAGACTAAACACAACACTAGTCTCATCTTAGCTGGGCAGTCACTCAAGACATTTTAATTAACAAAGAAAATGGTCAGTCCAGTTTGATTCCAGGCAGCCTCATAGGGTCCCCCAAACACCACCAGGAGTAATTCCTGAGGATGTAGCCAGGAGTAGGCCCTAATCAATGCAAGGTATGGCCCAAAAACCAAATAAAAAGAGGTAATTAAAGTTAAATACTATTTTTTTAGTTCCACATGGAACTAAGAAGCGGCTCTTTGTCGAAGCACCCTGTGCTGGAAATTCAAGATGGGAAGAAAGAGGGGACCCAAAACCTCTGTTGGCAACTGGTCTCTCACCTCAAACCCAGGGCAAATCAGCAATGGTCAGAAAGCCCAACATTTGCTAATGTCTTTTCAATCAGTCTCTGGAATTCTAGGAAGCAGGCATTTCTCCTTTGTTTTATTGCTGTTTGGGTGATGCCAGGGTTTTATTTATTTTTTTATTTAATTTTTTTATTTTATAAGTTAGTTCATCATACCTCTCAGAGAGCCTGGCAAGCTACCGAGAGTATCCCGCCCTCATGGAGAGCCTGGCAAGCTACCCATGGTGTATTCGATATGCCAAAAACAGTAACGATAGGTCTCATTCCCCCGACCCTGTAAGAGCCTCCAATCGTTGGGAAAGACGAGTAAGGAGAGGCTGCTGAAATCTCAGGGCTGAGTGTAATAGAGACGTTACTGGTGCCCAGTCGAGTAAATCAACAAACAACGGGATGACAGTGACAGTGATTACTTTTTAACTGAATCACAGTGAGATACACAGTTACAAAGTTGTCCATGATTGGGTTTCAGTCCCACTGTCCCTTCACCAGTGTGCATTTACCACCACCAATGTCCCCAGTTTCCCTCCAGCCCCGCCTAGTGCCTGCCTCTGTGGCAGGCACTTTTCTTCTTTCCTTCTTCCTCTCTCTCTCTATCTTCTCTCTCCACTCTCTCTTTCTCTCTGTCTCTCTGTCTCTGTCTCTGTCTGTCTCTGTCTCTCTCTGTCTCCCCGTCTCTGTCTCTGTCTCTCTATCTCTATGTCTCTCTGTCTCCATCTCTCTTGCTCCCCTTTTGGGCATTATGGTTTGTAATACAGATACTGGAAGGTTATTATGTATATCCCTTTACCTACTTCCAACACTCAGTTCTTGTTCAAAATGATCACTCTTAACTTTAAATATTATTATTTTTTTATTTTTAAAGCATATTGAATTTATTAGCAAGATACCTGAGGTTGTGTGAGGGTGTGGAAGAAAAGACTCTGGGGTTCTTTCTTTATTTTTTTCTTGCCTTATTTATTTATGGAAGACACGGATAAGTGACTAATATGCAATGTGTGACACATTTTTTTACAAAGTTGTCCATGATGACTTGTTACAGATATTCAATATCCAACACCAATCCCACCACCATTATACCTTCCCACCACCATCTCCAATTTTCCCAATCACCCCTTAAGTTTGCCCCCATAACAGTCCATTAATAATTTATTTCTTATTGCTTGTTATGAATCATATGCTAAAAGAATGATCAGAAACTGTTTCCTTAGAAGAAAGTTAGTGAAGATTATTGTATCTCACCATGGAGCCATTAAGTTCTTATATAAGAGACTACTAAGATATTGTCATAAGTTAAGCCTTCTGTGTTTATATTTGTTACTTAAGATTGGTTGCCTTCTACATTACATCCCATCCAATCTGATGTGCCTCTCCTGGTATATCAGTATTGTAGAATTTGAGATGTCGCTCCAGGAAGCCCAAATTTTGAATGAGGTTCTACAGCTGGAGTTAAATTTTTAACTGGGTGGCAGCTTTGGGGTGGGTGCATTACTGCCAGGGCTACCGAAAGAACAGGAAGATGGGAGGAGGTAGCCCATCCCAACTCTTTAAAAGCCTGGTGATTTCAGTCACAAAACCCACACACTTGAGTTTTTCAACAGATTAATTTCTTGATGAGACTCATGCAAGCAGTGGGGTTGGCCAGAAGCAAGGCGGCAGTTGTGGAGTGTGGAGGCTTTTGGTTGCCAGGGCTCTGTTTGTATGAGTGCTGGGCTCACTCGCCTCTGGGACTCTTTAAAAGAGCCCATGTCCCCAGAGAAACTCCATCTTCATATTCATTATCCAAAACCTGAGGAGCTGGCTAATCTGGCATCTGTAAGGCAGGGAGGAATCTCAGGTGAGCTCCAGGCTGCGATTTGGCTCACATGCCACAGGACAGCAGCTGGGACTCTGGGGTCGGGTCTCAGTGACAGACCTAAGGCAGAATTGTGTCTTGTCAAGCGTGGCGGTCTTTGTTTGGGGCCTTCAGTGCATGGGATACACCCACGAGACAGAAGCTCCTGCTTGCCTGAAGCCTCCTGAATGTAGATAGGACACCCAAGAAATTCCTTTGCAGGCACTTTTGATGCACCTGGGCCCTGAGACCCAACCGATCCTGTTGGGAAGCCCCAGGGAGTCAGTTCAGGCGTAGGCTGTGGGGACCACAGTGGCCTTGGATTTTGAATTCAAGCAAGCTGGTAGATGGTCTGTGACAGTACAGCTCTCCGGGATCCACGTTCAAGGATTGGCATTGCATGCCCCCTCAAGACGTGATCAAGCCCCATGTTCCTGCTGAAGCACAGAAATGCGGAACAGGGTCAACCCGTGCCGTGAGGGGTAGGCGAACTCTCGGGGGTACTGGAGGAAAGGCCAGAGCCCCCAGAACATAAAGACTCATGCAGAAAGCAGGCAGTGCTGCATTCACAGGGGACCGCCAGCTCCCAGCCCAAGGGGACGAGGCATCCCGGGGACAAGGTCTCAGCAACACGGCCTGCCAGGCCTTGCTCTGCCGCTCCCTGTGCAGCTTTAGCAAACCAACGTGCATCTCTGAGGTGCCATTTTCTCCTCCCCAGTGGACAGGTCTGAAAGCCGACCAGGCCCGGTGCAGGGTGAAGCTGAGCTCCCACGGCTTCTCTCCTCCACCACTGCGGCCAAGGTCAACAGTCTGGACGGGCTCCCCGCCTGAGAGCCAAGGCAGCAGCTTGACTTTCTGCTTGTGTCTGCATACTCTGAAGCCTCCCAGTCCCCAAGGAGGGCTCCCATGGGTCACAGGGACACAGGCCAGATCATCAGAGCGACTGAGCTCATGACTCACTTTCTCAGCACAAGACTGGGACACGCCAGCGACGAGAAGAGGTTTCCTCAGTTCTCTGAGCCAGGTCTGCACTTAAGGTCACTCACTGTGCCCCCACCACCACACACATGTGCATGCGATGACTCACAGTGCCTCGGGCCTGGCTCACAGTTCTGCGGATGCCCTCTCTGACCTCCACGTCAAGACGGTTGCAGGGGACCACTAAGCTCCCTGCTGAGCAACACCCACATCCTCCAGCTTAGCCCCTCTCCCTCCTGTCACAGCGGCCTGCACCGGCCCTTATGGCTCAAACAATTGGCCAGTGCTTGTCTATCTCCCCAGCTCTCCAGCCCATCACAAGATTGTCCTGACCCCTCGCTGCTCCCCAGCCAGCCACTGAGTTCGCAGAGCTGAAGACAGTGTCCAGAGTAGGAGTGCCAGCCCTTGAGTGGGCTCTCTGGTGCCATGTGGGCCCTTGGCACCGACCAGAGCAGAGGAGAACTGAAAGTCCAGGTGCCTAATCATTGGTCAAAGCTGATAGAGCAAGTCTGTGTGCACATGCGTGTATGTATCTATGGTACCCGCATATGTGTGTGTTGTGTGTAGAGGGCATTATTTGGTATGTTCATGTATGTGGTATGCATAAGTACAGGGATGGTGTGTATTTGTATTTCACATGTTACATATTTAGGCTTATGGTGCATACATTTATATACACTGGATGCATATAATATATGTGTGTAGAATGCAGGTTTATGAGTTCTGTCTGCACACAAGTAGCTTCTGTGGGTATGTGTGTGGTGTATTCATGCAGGTTCATGTGTGGGCTATGTATACATATATGTATGTGTGTGATGTATGTATTATTGTATGTGCGTATGATGTGTTTATGCAGTACATGTGTGTAAATATGTATGTGTGTGGTGTGCATGCATGACATCTGTGTGTATATGCATGCATGTCTGTGTGTACATATGGTATAAGACAGATGAGCATGTGAAAGATCTGGTATGGGGGCTGGAGAAACAGTACAGCAGAAAAGGTTTTTGCCTTGCATGCAGTGTACCCAGGTTGAATCCCCAGCACCGTATGAACTCCCAATAATGCCAGGAGTGAGCTCTGATCACAGAGCAATGAGTAATCCTTGAACACTACTGGATATCGGCCTAAAACATAAAACAAACAATCAAAAAAATATATGGTTTGTACACAACAGAAACTCCTCAACATCGACTGTTAGACAGAGAAGAGGCCAGGCAGTCTGGTGAGCAACGCGGCCGGAGAAATGCTCCGGACCGGAATCCGGGCCAACAACACCAGGGATCCAGACGGAGGAGGTACAGCTGGTACACCTTCTCCAGATGGAGCCCTGGCGACACTGAGCAGCAACTAACACAGCTCCGGGTTTTGGGACTGGAACACATCTGAGCTGCGCGGCCACTAGCACAGCCACGCGACCTTTTCTAAAAACTGAAAATATACAATCTTTTAATGGAAAACCAATTATCAAATGCTTCCTTAGTAGGGCTGTCTTTCTTGGGGGGAAACTCCAACAACAATAGTGAGTTTTGTTTTGCAATAGGGAACGTAATTAAGGTAAAGAGAAAATGAAGTGAAATTCATCAGTTATACAGTTGGGGGGGCGGGGGTATACTGGGGATTTTGGTGGTGGAATATGGGCACTGGTGAAGGGATGGTGTTTGAATATTGTATAACTGAGACATAAACCTGAAAACTTTGTAACTTTCCACATGGTGATATAATAAAAATTTAATAAATAAATACATAAATAAATAAAGTGGGAAAAAAAAAACATTGACTGTTAGAAAGCTGACTCATCCCTTGTACCTACATGGATGAAACTTGGCATAATTGTGCCCTACCAAAAAAGAATGAGAGAAAAACAATGACATCCCTCATGTGTGGAATATAAAGAAACAAAACAGTGAGGGTCTGGAGCGATAGCACAGCGGGTAGGGCCTTTGCCTTGCATGTGGCTGACCCAGGTTCAATTCCCAGCATCCCATATGATCCCCTGAGCAACGACAGGAGTAATTCCTGAGTGCAGAGCCAGGAGTAACCCCTGTGCATTGCGTGATTGTGCATTTTGTATGATCCAAAAAGCTAAAAAACAAAATGCTAAAAAACAAAAAAACAAAATGCATTTTGTGTGATCCAAAAAGCAAAAAACAAACAAACAAACAAAAAACAGTGAAATCATGGACCTTGACCAGAGAGCCGGCTGTAGTGCAGAGGTGAAGGTGTGGGGTCAGAGGAATGAGTAGAAGGGGTCCCCCAATGGTGGCGGAAGGTCTGAGACCTCTGACAGTAGGTGTAGTGTAGAGCACATTCGAAGGACTGAGGAGCTATTCCCCTAAAATCTATGTGACGTTCGTAAAATGAAGAAAGGTCCCAGGATTCGGTAAAAATCATCAAGACGGCAGATGAGGGACGGGGAGATGGCCCGGGACCACTGTCAGCAGACCCAACGTTTTCTTTGGGTCTCTGCTCAGCCCATTGCCTCCATTTGAACTTCAAGGAATGTTTATATTTTTCAGCTGCTCCCTTCTTTTTGGGGTCTGATTTGGGGGGGAAAGGTAGGATTGTTGGAATTGTTCTTCACTGTTTTTCCCCTTCTGGGAAGATATCCTGCATACGTGAACTCTCTAAAAGCTCATATCCAAGGGCTTATTTTTCTTAAAAAAAAAAAAAAGCTACAGATTTTTCTCTGCAGACTTAATGTCTGAAACACACCCAGTTCCCGCTCCGCAATACTTTCCTCTGTGTGTTTCCCCATGTGTGTTTCATTCCGAATGGACCAGTGTTGCCTTGGGCCTGGAGGACAAGGGCATTTCTGCAGGTCATAGATCCAGAGAGGAAGCACGTCCCCCTCCCTGAGCCCTGACCCCCGCTCTTGCTTTCCTCACAATGTCTTTACAGGCCCCCTTCATGCTGAAGGCCACTCTGGAAACTCGTAGAGGCACAATGCCTCCTCACACAACATGCCCGCTGCTGTCTTACCTCAGCAGAGGAGCAGAGCCCGCCCTCGGCGAGAACATGAAACTGGAATATGGGATGTATTAGGCTTCCAAGGAGCGACTGGGAGAATGAGCTCTTTATTTGCTGAAGGCAGCTTAGTGGCACCTGATAGTAATAAATGAAGGGAAAGTTGAACAGGGCTAGCAACAACCATATAAATCGGAATATGCCCTTCTAGTCAACGGGACATGACAAGAAACCTGAAGTTGGCAACCAATGAAAAGGAATAAACTTAGTTATTCCTATTACCTTTTTTCTAAGATATTCCTGGGAATTGAGTTTTTGGAAATTCTCCACCCAATGCCTTTACCTGGTAACAGAAAGTTGTATTGAACTTGGATTTCTTGGGCTTTGAAATATAAATGTGACTTGACTTATATTCTCTTTGCATAGGGGCAAAAAAGTTGCCTTCAAGTTGTATTTTCTTCTTATGCAATGGGAAATTTCCTTGCATGGTATCTCAGGAAAAGAGTCACAGCAGGTGCAAATTTTGCTTCTTGCAAAATTCCTAAGAGTTCTTTCAACTGCCTCACATGTATGTGACTAAAATTAATAAACACTAATTAAGATAATAGTAATAATTAACTTATATGTGGGGGTGCAGCAGGCACCAGATTGTATTTTTCATAATGACATTACTGAACTCCCGTTCTGTCTCATGACAGAGAAAACATATGATACATATGTTGCTCATTTTATGTCTGGAACCTGAGGTGCATAGAGGCCAAAGAACCTGCACATGGTCACACACTTTATAACTAATGACCCAAGAACATGTCCAGTCTAACAGCTGACCCCACCCACCCAGCTCATCTCTTGCTTCCTGAGATGAACAGCTAATATTCAGTTGTTATCCAGGAGCTGATCCTCCAGGCTTTCTCTTTTTTGTGTCAGATGCACTGAGATAAATTACCTGTAATAATGTATCAATTAAAGGTGAATTGTCCACGTGGTGAGAGCCACCCTCTAATACCCCTCAACCAGGAGGTAGGACTTTCTTTAGTGACGTAGCCTGTAGGTGGTCCTGGGAGGGGGGGGGCGTTCCCGTCGCGCCTTCCGCCCAGAGATGAACTGGAGCCACGGCACGAGAAGCAGATCCTCCGCGCCTATAGACTGTGATCCTGAGGTCTCCTAACCCATTTTGGCACCAGAGTGGATTCTTGCAGCCATCCATTTTGACTGTGAACTGAGCTAAAATATTAGAAACCCAAAACCGTGCGGCCGCTATCGCAGCCACGCGGACTTAAAGTCTTCACTCTCAACAGTGAAGAGAAATTATTAGATGATGCCTATTCTGCAGGCCTGATTGTTGGGGAAAATTTCCAATCAATAATAGTGAGTTCTGTATGGAAATATGGAATGTACTCAAAGTATATAGAGAATAATGAGAATATCACTAGCTACTTAGATAGGGGGTGGTGTGGGAGGGGGGCGTATTGGGGTTCTTGGTGGTGGAACAGGTGCACTGGTGAAGGGATGGGGTTTTAATCAGTATTTGACTGTGACTTCAACCTGAAAGCTTTGTATTTTTTTTCTTTCTTTTTCTCACGGTGATTCAATAAAATATTTCTTTAAAAAAATAAAATAAATGTGGATTGTGTGTGCATTTGATACACTTCGTGATTTAAAATCATTACCACCATCCCCCCAGCTAACATCTCCATCACATCATGTAATTATCATTTTCTTTGTGACAACATTGAGCTTCTAACTCATTTAACAACCTTCAAGAATATAATATTGGACCCAAAAATAATTCAAGCCACTAACTCGTGCCAGGTGAACTGGTCTTCTGGGCTGAGCACTCTGGGCTTTCTCGGAATGGGGGCGGGTAGATTTCCCTCCCTGCCAGAGGCCTAGCAGCCCCCATCCACAACCAGCAGAGCCCAGCGTAGAAGTGGCCCAGCTCCACAACTGGACCTCATCAAGCTGTCAATCCACCAAATTGTCCCAACTCCATAGTTTCTGGAGTGAGTGGCCACATATGGAGCCCTGTGATGTGTCCAAATTTCATAGTATTGACAGCCCAGTAGGAGCACAAAAACAATATTTTTTAAAAAACACTTTTTTTGTTTGTTTTTTGGGTCACTCACGCCCAGTGGTGTTTAGGACTGGTTCCTGGCTCTGTACTCAGGGAAAACTCTTAGCAGGGCTCACGGAACCATATGAAGTGCCAGGGATTGAACTCAGGTCAGTCATGTGAAGGCAAGCACCCTGCTCACTGTATTATTGCTTTTATCCATTGTATTATCACTTTGACTACAGAGCACACCAATTTTACGGAAAATTTGTTTGGAAACACTCCAAGCTCAATGCATGAAAATAATAACAGAGAAGACTCAACTATCACCAAACAGCTCAGTAAACTCTCAGGCAATGACTTTAGTAACATCATTGTGAGATATAATAATTATCACAAAATGACTTCTATTGATATGTTTTTATAATCCTACTTGCCATTTGTCATAATAAATGATATGAAATAAATTGTACTTGAAATTTGCTTATACAGGGATGAACATGAAGAGCATCATGCTGAGTGGAATGAGTCAGAGGGAGAGGGACAGACATAGAATGATTGCACTGGTCTGTGAGATATAAAAAATAGTAAGAGAATAATATGCAAAGCCAGTAGAAATGAGGGCCAGGAGGACTAGTCCATAGCTGGAAGCTTGCCACAAGTTGGAGTGGAGAACAGTTAGGACAGAGAAGGGACCACTGTGATAGTGATCTCTGGAAATTATCGCCCTGGACAAGAACTGAGTGCTGAAAGCAGTAAAGTGATATACAGGATAACCTTTTTTTTTTCTTTCTCACAAAAAAGGTCAACCATAATAGCTACCACTTAGCCACACCCACGTCTCTGTGTGAGGAAACCATGCCATGCCACATGAAAGCCTCGTGTAAAGCATCCTATAGAACAAAATTTAGCAAGTCAGGGACCAGCAGTGGGCATTAGCACAAGAATGGGATTGGTCAGAATTCAGGAAAAAAGATGAGGAACCTGAGTCCTCAGTTTCCCTCTGGTAATGTGCCCCAGCCTTGAACGCTGCTGTTTCCAGATCCTTGCTTTCTTCCTTTGTTAAGGAAGATGGAATAGATGTTAAGGAGAAGGAATAGAGAAAAAGAAATAAGAGTATCAAGGAAAGGATGAAAGGAAATCACTAGGAGGAAACAAACAGGTTTAAAATGGTCTTTTCGTTACTCTAAAACTAAGAAACTAAATAAAATTACCCAAAGAGGGGCCGGAGAGATAGTACAGTGGGTAGGGCATTTACCTTTCATGCAATTGACCCAAGTTCAATCCCCGGCATCGCATATGATCTTCGAGACTCTCCAGGAATGATTCCTGAGTACAGAGCCAGGAATAATTCCTGACCACCAGGAATTACTGGATGGGTATGACCCAAAATTCAAAAATTTTAAGTTAACTAAAGAAATGCCCTCCCTTAACAATTCCAAGCAGTGACTTTAAAATATTTGTTTCGGGAGAGACTCAGAAGAGAGCATAAAATGACTTGCCACAGCCATGCCGCTGGACCCTGCTCCAGGCTGTTTCATTTGGGGCACCCAGGAGGGGGCAGGTGACACCCCTCCCTGTTCCAAAGGACCTAGCCCCTGAAGCCAAAAACCTCCAGAATGCTACGGTCACCATGCTCAAGGTCACTCTCCACACGTTTGGGCTAAGCTTCACCCATGAGTGAACCTATTCCTGGACCACTTGGCCACATTCATGGCCGCATGACATCTCATACTTTCACACCACTCATATTCCAAGAGTAGCACACCACATTTGTTGGGGTTTAAAGTATAAGACAACCAATATTAGAGGGAAATATATTTTTACAGATATATATGTATATATACATATATACATACAAACATACACACACACACACATACACAAGGCTCAACCTTTAACAACATGTTAGTGATCTCTTACAGAAGGGCTTAATGGCCCCTGGGTGAAATACAACAATCTTCATACTCTTTCTTCTAAGGTAACATTTTTGGGGCATTTTCAGTGACTTATTCATAACAAACACTACAAAATAAATTATTTCTGTTCTGCTTTGGGACAGGGATTGGGGTCTGGAATAGGAACATCCAAAATATGGTAGTGAGGGGCTGGAGTGATAGCATAGCGGGTAGGGCGTTTGCCTTGCACACGGCCGACCCGGGTTCAAATCCCAGCATCCCATATGGTCCCCTGAGCACCGCCAGGAGTAATTCCTGAGTGCAGAGCCAGGAGTAACCCCTGTGCATCGCCAGGTGTGACCCAAAAACCAAAAAAAAAAAAATGGTAGTAGGAAGGAGTAATGGTGGTGGGATTGGTGTTCAGATAATAAATGTAATCAAATATTGTGAACTACTTTATAAAAACTAAATTAAATTAAAAAATAAAAATCACTGTATCACTATCATCCCGTTGATCATTGATTTGCTTGAGCAGGCGCCAGTAAAGTCTCCATTGGTCCTATTCTGAGATTTTAGCATTCTCTCTCTACTCGTTCTTCCCAGCAGTGCCACCATGGAGGCTCTTTCAGGGAAAGGTGAATGAGACCCATCATTGTTGCTGTATTTGGCATATCGAATACACCACGGGTAGCTTGCCAGCTCTGTCTTGCGGACAGGATGTTCTTGGTATCTTGCTAGATTGTCTGAGAGGAAGAACTAGGATATAAGAAGTTGCTTTCATGGCCACATGCTTCCGGGAGCATTGTTTTATAGTCTCTGGATCTTGGCCATTGATGGGATTACACGGCACCAAAGGCAGTTTGTGGGCATAACTGCCTAGCTACTGGAAAATGGGGGGTCTGGGTGGAGGAGGCCCAGTCCCGATCCAAGCAGGCTTAGAGATCTCAGCCCAGTCCCGCACACCTGGGTTCCTCTGCCAGTTCCTTCCTGCGTGAGGCTTGTCCGAACATGTGGAGAGGGGCCTTGAGCATGGCTGTGGCTGGGTTCCAGAGGTCTTTGGCTGCTGGGGCTCTGCTTGGGGCAGGGAGGGAAACTCAACCCGCCCCGCTCCAAGGGGCCCCGGTGAAGACAGCCAGGCATGCGGGCAAAATAAATAAATAAAATATTTGTTTCTGGACCTTCTGTTTTCTGCTCCACCACCCCAGGAGAGACCAGCCTCTGATTGACAGCTCTAGGCCTGACCCAGAACAAGAGGCAATGCCCCTTCTTTCTGGCTGTGTGCCAGTAGCCTCCACACTGGACCTGCACCATGCAAACAGGCCCACACCAGAGCTTCTGAAGCAACAGATCTACCTAACGAATTTGACATTGCTCACGGTTATTCTTCCTGCCATTTGTTGAAGATGTGACAAGAAGAAAGAGAGAAACCTCTGCTTAATCCCTCAATATCTTCCAGGAGGTCTAACTAGAAAGACTCACTCCAAGCTCAGCAAGAATATGAGGGTACGAGTTGGGGAAATCCACCAAGTTCAATATGCGAGAACAGTATCACCAGAGACATGAACAACTGGCTCAGTAAATCCTCCGACAGTGACATCAGTGTCTCCATGATGAGGATGTCTAACAAACTCAGGAAGTGATGGCACAGGTAGTTAGCAAAGCACAATAAAGTATGAGTCAAAAAGGAAAAAAAAAGAGCTATTACAGTAAGAAATGACAGAGATAAAGAATATGGAATGTGATGTTAAAAAGTCTTTAGAAGCTCTGAATAGCAGAATAACAGAAGTTGAGCAAAAAATCAAGGAGCTCCAAGATGAAGAGGTGACCTCTTAAAAAAAAAAAGAAAAGAAGTGAACGCTAGGAAATGGCAGGAGGTGGGCAATAGTCTAAAAAGACATGAACACACCAGAGAGCTACGGGATGAGTTCAAGGGGTACAACATAAGAACCACGAGAGTCCCTAAACAGGAAGGTAAATGTGATGAAGAAACAATAGTTGAATCATTGATAAGAACTTCCCAGCATTGAGCATTCCACACGCTGCAATCCAAGAGGCCCAGCAAAAATGGACTCAACTAGGAAAACTCCAAGATACATCATACTCAAAATGACAAAATCCAAAGATAGAGATAGAATGCTAAATGCAGCAAGACCAAAAATGAAACTTACAAAGTCAGAGCAATAGTACAGTGGGTATGGCATTTGTCTTGCATGTGGCTGACCTGGCTTGATCCCCAGCAACCCGTATGGTCCCCCAAGCCTGCTAGGAGTGATCTCTGAGGACAAAGTTAAGACAAGTGTGGTCAAAAATAAACAAACAAAAAAATAATATACAAAGTAAAGCCCGTAAGATGTATAGCAGATCTATCAAATAAGACTCTACAAGGCAGGAGAGAATGGAGTTATATAGTACAAAAACTCAAGGAAATGAACACCTCACCAGGAACACTCTATCCAGCGGCACTGTTATTTATGTTTGAAGAACAATACAAATCTTCATGGACAGGAAAAACTTAGGTAATCTGTAGCCTTGAAACCAGTTTTGCAAAAAGCATTAAAAGTGGGGCTGGAGCAATAGCACAGCGGGTAGGGCGTTTGCCTTGCACTCGGCCGACCCGGGTTCGATTCCCAGCATCCCATATGGTCCCCTGAGCACCACCAGGGGTGATTCCTGAGTGCAGAGCCAGGAGTAACCCCTGTGCATCGCTGGGTGTGACCCAAAAAGAAAAAAAAGCATTAAAAGTTCGTTATATGCGTGCCAAGGGGGCAGGCTGGAGGGCGAGCAGGAACCTGGAGACACTGGAAAAGGGAAGGGGACATTGGCGGTGGGATTGGAGTTTTAGAACATTGGTGTCTGAAATAACTCTATTACGAACAACTTTATAAATAATTGTGTCTTAATAAAAAAATAAAGGAAAAAACTGCTTCTATGAACAAGAGAAAACAGGCCAGAGGAAATGAATGGACAGCTCAGGAATGTCACATAATAACAGTAGATTGAGGATTCATGAGCTTTCTCACCTGGAACAGAGCAACATCCATCTGTTAGGTCTCCGATCGCCTGGACAAGGATTCTCAGCCTGAGTTATGTCCACCTCAGGGTGATCTAGACATTTTGCCCATTACGGTGGTTCTGTAATTTTTCTGGGGGTCAGTCCCGGAGTTCACACCAATGCCTGGAAATGTCTCAGTTCTACAGAGAAAGGGAGATTGTAGGGGTCAAGGTCTCCCTTGAAAGGCAAAGAGACCCTTTTCCAAGGGGCTTTTCCCCAAAGGATAAAACATTGACATTTCTAGACTTCCCAGAAGCCCATCTCTTTTCTGAAGTCCTTTCCAGGCAAACATTCATATCTCCCACTCTTTCTCATCTGATAAGGTTTCAAGTTTTCTCACCAGACAGAAGCTACCATGCGCGTTCCCCTGGAGATCTCTCCGGCCTGCAGAGAGACAACAGTGGAAAGCACTCCTAATTGGGTGGGTTCTGTGAGCGGTTCCAACCTGAAATAAAACTAGTGAGGATAATAAATAGGGGGCCCAAGACGACACATGCCGATCAAGGGCAACTTTATTAACTGCCACGCTGGTTTTATACTTTTCTTAGCAGGGGGTTGGTACATAAGTTGTCAATCATCAGGGAAGTGTCTTCTCAGACCAAATAAGGAAAGGTTCGGGGTGTATTAGGTGGGCTTACAACATTCTTCAAGAGTAGATTGAGAAATAGTGGGGAGAGGAAGGCAAGGGTTTATCTGGCAGGAGCATCTGGCAGGAGGAAGGCACAAGGTAGAGGAAGGTATTCTACTTTAGGGCTTTATGGCGTCTCTTAGTTAACTGCCCTGGGCTACTTTTACCTCTTGAGTTTGGCTATTTCCTTTGTCACAAGGGCACCTTTGCCTCAGGTCAAGCAAAGCTGGTTTGTCCAGGGTAAAGGTTTCGGGGTCCTCTTTTGTTCAGGGTCCTGAGCAGTCCCCAACACTACTACTGCATCTTCATTGCTCTGTCAATATTTCTCCTGTGCATGGGGCTCACAGGACACTGGACTCCAGGGTTAGGGTGACCAACAGAGAGAAGAGGATCCCCAGCCTTTTGAACACTGAATCTGCTGATTGTTCCTGAGAGTACATAAACTTTTTGAAGGTGACATACATTTTGCCTGGCTCCACACCTTTCTGACAAAACCAGTGTGCCTGGACTACCTCATATTTTAGTTACTTTTCATTTCTGTCAGATTTGTGTTCTGTGGATTTTGAGGGGACTAAAGCGCAGAAGGCTATATTTATCTCCTGTAAACTGCCTTTGTTTAAGCAAGGAGTTGTGTTCCACCATAACTGTTGTCTCTCCCAGATCTTTGCCTTCTTGGGCAGTGTAACTCATGCTCTCAGTGACCTATGCAAGCCACTGGATGCAAGCCAATGACTATCAGGAAACTAAGGACCAGCCACTCCATAGTTATAGCTTCATCTGAGTCACAGCTCTAGAGGTAGAAAGTGCTAGACCTGTTGTCAGCCCAGTAACTACAGTATGTTGCCCATACTTTTCCATCCTGGCTATTTGAGTATTCTAACATTCTTTCATGTCAATCTTGCTGAAACTTGGACGCTCTGCAGTATATAGCATTCTTGAATTCCAGAAAAACAGACTTGGGGGCTGTTTGGGGCTGAGTGGGTGCCTTACATGATGGGGAGCTTCCTGTTGAAGGGTTTCTATGTCTGCCTGGTCATGGGTCAGGAGTGAATATCACAGAGTGAGGTATCACAGGAGAGCCTAAACATTGCGATCAGTGTGGAGATTCAGTCTCCAGATCTGGGTGTGTAACAGCTTCTGGTGACTAATGTATAAATCAGTTGGTAGCTTCTGGAGCAGCTGAATTCCAAGTGCAATGATGTTTTTGTCATCAGCTTCCTCTGTGTGTTCATTCCACCTTCGACTGTCCATTGTCAACCTCTCAGAGACCCTGTACATGTGCAGGATTCCCCCGTGCTCCAGCACAGCCAGAAAAGAGCTCGCAGCCCTTGTTTGACATCACAGAGTTACTCCCAGGTCCCTCCTAGCATGATCGCCCTGACAAAGAAACCTCCATCTCTGGTTATTGATGCATGCAAAAGATTGCAAGACATAGGCACTAAAACAGCAATCTCTCACTTACCTCACAGGCTTCTGCGGGTTAGGAATTTGGGTCATTCAGCTGGGCCACTCTAGCCCAGAAAATCTTGGCAATCTGTAGCCAGATGGTGTGGGGAGCAGGTGAGCTAAGACTGGCTAGAGCGTCCTCTCTCAGTTTTGTCTTGGAGGTCCTCCATTGGGTGTCGCCAGCTGGGCAGTGGGGGCTTCCCCCACACACTGGAGGCCTTAAGCAGGGACCCACCAGAGCAAGACATAGCTATATTCCATTTGCATCATCTGGCCCAAGAAATCATCTAGTGCCACTTTGCCCTGTGCTGCTGGTTGAGAGAGTCACAAAGTGGGTTGGGGGTATCTAACCTTTCACTCTTGGGGAAAAGATAGCAAGTTTCTAGAAGAACATTCTAGATCATTTTGTTAAACCCGTCCCTCAGAGGCCAGAGCACTAGTACAGTGGGTAGGGAGTTTGCCTGCGTGCAGCCAACCTCGGTTCAACCCTGTTCTATCCCCAGTACCTCGAGCAATCTCCAGAGTCCACCAGGAGTGATCCCTGCTTGTAGAAACAGGAGGAAGCTGCCGGGTGTGGAGAAAAAAAAAAAACAGCACATCATGCAGTCATGAGTCTGAACTGTCTGCAAGTGGAGGGTGGGCTCTCTCCCAGCTCTGTAGGTGACTGCCATCTGTGAGCCCCCTCAGCAAGGATGCCCAGATGCTCCTTCATGGGGGCAAACAGCATATGTGGACAGAGTTGCTTCATGCTGGTAAATCAGTACAGTTCCTTGAAGGGGGAAAGAGCAGGATGTCAGTGGCGGGACAGCAGCCCTGGACTGTCCTCCCCAGTCCAGTTCCACAGTCTTTATCGGCCCTTCCTGAGACCATCCACCACAGTCTCCCCAAAGTCCCCATGCCTGGTGCCAGGATGCTGGCTTGTTGGGGTCAGGCAGGTGGGCCCTGGGAAGGCGTTTGTCCTAGCGGCCCCAGACGCCTCTGCATACCCCTTTATCAGTATTAGCTCATTGACAAGAGCTCTAGTTCCTCAGAAATATTATCTGCCACATCAAGGGATGAGCTCGTTCCCATGCAAACCCATTCCAGGACTGAGACCTATTCCCATCCAAACCCAGTCCAGGCTGTTCAGTGTGGGCACCTCACCCAAAGGCCCAGGAGAAATGGCAGCTCTGCCCAGGTGGCAAGAAAGCCCAGAGACCTCTCTGATCAGCCTCTGCAGGGCAGGGACGCAGTGGGGAGGGGTCACTGTGCCAGATCTCAGCATTGGGCGGGGGGAACGCTGAGCTCCCTGAAGCAGAGCAGAAGGAGGGACAGGCTCATTACTCTCAGGAAAATATTATGGAAAAATGACGATCCCTTCTTTCACAGGGGCCGAGCATTCTTGCCCTGCAGCCAGCCTGGAGAGTTTGTAACTGGCGCGTGTAAATCTGCAAGAATCCTCTCCTGGGTGATTCATTCACAAGAAGCACCCAGACACCAGAGCCGCTGGCACCAGACTCACCCCCTCCTTCGGTGGGCAGCCGAGTACAGGCTCCGCAAGCGCCCCTGCTCCCACCCAGGCTTTAATGGGAAGTGCAGAAAGAGGTGGATAGACGTCTGCTTGGCGCTCAGGGCTTCAGCTAAAGTGAATCAACCTAATCCAACCTCAAAAGAGGGGAGAACTCGGGCTGGAGCAATAGCACAGTGGGTAGGGCATTTGCCTTGCACATGGCTGACCTGGGTTTGATTCCCAGCATCCCACAGGGCTGGGATGTTGAGCACCTCCAGGAGGAATTCCTGAGTGCAGAGCCAGGAGTAACCCCTGTGCATTGCCGGGTGTGACCCAAGAAGAAAAAAAGAGAGAGAGCGAGGAGAACTCTGAAAAAGTGCGCACACCGCTCTGCTTACAGATGGACCATTTATTGCCCAGGCGCATGCAGACGCCTGCTGGGCTCTGGTACCCTGTAGTCTTCACACAGGAGGGGGCCCTAAAACAGGAAGCTGAGCTGGGTGTGGGAAGGTGACATCTGCCCATAGCTCTGGTCCTGCCTGAGTTCTGGGGGGCGGTGGCCATGTGAGGCGCCCCCAGCAGCACCAGGCCCACCTGCCACAGTGCCCTAGTGGCTTCAGCTCAGGTGTCACGTGGGCACCTGGAACCGTCACCTTCCATCTGCCAGCTCCGGGGTTCCCTCCGTCTCCCAAGCCTGGGCACCCTCGGTCCCCAGGCCTCGTGGTGGTGGGATAGAGTGCACTGGCCTGAGCCTCTCTCTAGAGGCGGGACAGCAGTGGTGGGCATCGTGAAGAGACACAACAGCCAGGAGAACAAATGAGCTAACGCAAATGCAGGGTTGTCGTGTCAACCCAGCCCAGGCACCAGGCATAGAAGAGTCCAGCCCTGGGGACGAGGGGCCGTGAAACCTTCCTGCCTCCCAGGCGAGGCCTCAGACGCTAGGGAGCAGAGACAGGCTGTCCTATGGGCACCATGTTTAAGTGTCTGCCGCACAGGATCCGTAATAAAATGCTTCTTGTTCTATGCCGCCAGGTCACGAGGTGGGTTCTCACACAGCAGAAGTGATCCCGAGTGTGATCTAACTCCCAGATGCCTGGGGACCCAGCAGACAGTGTGGGTGCTTCCTGTGCTGAGGGCTGGGGGCTGGGGGTGTTGGGAGAAGAGGGTAGAAGCCTAGTCCTGCCTCCGAGGTGCTCCTCCTTCCCTCTTGCACCCATCGGTGAAGACCCTATTTAAGGAGCCTGTCTCACAACTCTGGGCTCTGTGTGTACACAAGGCAGGGGCAGGGAGGGGTGTGGGGGTGTTCACCGTCTCCCGATCACATGACAGAAGTGCACCAATCCCCTCATAAACTGGGCAGCTACCCCTCCGAGGGGATGGGGGTGGGGGTGGGATTCACTTAAAAGACAAAGTGATCTGTGTCCCCTGGAATGTGAAGGCTCTGTCCCTGGCCAAGTCCACCAAGGGCCTAGAATCTTCCAGAAGTTTCTCAAGAAAATATTCTGAAATGGCAAGCACATCCTGGGTTCAATCGCCTTTCCAGATTCCCAGGTTGCAGAAACCCGGGGCAGGGACGTTGCAGGGGGGGTAGGGGGGAAGAGGGGAAGGGCCCCTGGCAGCGCGTGGACAAAGGAAGAGGATGTTTATTAGTGAGGAACCCAAGCAGAAAACTCTAGAAGTGCCCTACCTCCTGTCCCCTCGCTGAGTGTGTGGGGACCCACTCAGAGGCCAAGCCTGGGGTCAGCGAGGACACGAGGACTTCAGACAGCCAGCACACACAGGAGTTAAAGATCACACGCCAAGCCCAGAGTTCTCTAGCCAACAATGACTTCATATTCTTGGGAATAAACTATCGACCAGATGCACAAAGAGAAGATCCACATCCAAAAACAAGCCCAGAGACAGACAGGATCCTCTCGGGCCCCAGGAAGCCTCTCATAGATGACTCCACACGGGGGACCCAGGTCCCTCATAGCCCACTAACGAGCCGCTCACACCTGTGTGATGGTGCACTTTGGATTCGGCCCCAGCACAGCGTGGCCCCTGCAGATAACCACCCGGAGGATAATACCTTTGGGCTCCACTGACTTGGAACTCCCGCTCAAACATGAGCACAGTCTGGAAAAGTGGCTTCTCTGCCCTGGCAGATGTTCTTTTTATCTGTTTTAAATTTAAAGGGTGCAAATGTCCTCAGCTGTTTTGAACACGTATCTCCATATTCCCTCCCTTGGGTCTCTAGAAACCCAAATGTTGAGATTCCATATCTTGCCTCATTACCTGCAGCTGCTATCAGCAGAGAAAGAAACTGAGGCAGCAGCTAGGGGCAATTCCAGGAAAGTCGCAATACTTACAACAAGCATTGGGTCTTCCAGTGTGAACTCCTAGGGTGGGTGTAGAGAGGAGGTAGCAGTGTGTCTTAACATATCTAGCACTGAGTAGGGATTTGAATCTTGGGATGGGATGGGATGGGATGGGATGGGATGGGATGGGATGGGATGGGATGGGATGGGATGGGATGGGATGGGATAAAATAGAATAGGGCAAGATAGATCAGGAGGTGGGAAGTTGATGAAGAATGACTGGATGACTGGACGGATGGGTGGCGGAATGGATGGATGATGGATAGCTAATGGGTGGATGATGGTAACAATGCATGGATGGATGGGTAGATAAATAATTGATGCAGAATAATGGCTATGTGGATGCTGGCTGTGTGAGTAATGAATGTCTGGGTGGATTAAAAAGTGAATCAGTGAGTTAATAAAGAGCAAATGAATGATTACATTCATACATTCATGCATATATATACACACACAGGTAAAATGGACCTGATACCACTCTCCTCCAAAGATCTAAATTTCCTTCTTTTTCTTTCGCTTTTCTTTCCTTTCTATCTAAGGTACCCCATGGCCTTCAGCAGGATGTAGAGACAGATGTAGAGACCCCTTGCAGCGGGGGTCTGCCACACTGCCCTGCGGCAGGCCGGGAGCATAAACACAGAACCCTCTAGAGGGAGGTCATTTAACATTTACCACTGCTTCATAACTCACTGTCCTGCCTCTAGAGTCACTGTCAGTGTGGAGATAGCTCGCCTTGTCCCCTGGCTGGGCCTTTGCCAGCTGCCCCGAGCAACGCCAACAGAGATGCCAGACAAGGTCCCTGGCCTGGATGCAGGTACTATCCCCGGGCCGATGTCAGTACCTGTCAAACCTCTGCAACCCTCCACGTTAATATAATTGTTATTTCTTTGCATGCTTCCTCTTCTTTTATTTTTTTTTAATTAAAGAAATGTTTTATTGAACCACCGTGAAAACAAGAAAAAAAATACAAAGCTTTCAGGTTTAAGTCACAGTCAAATACTGATTAAACCACCATCCCTTCACCAGTGCACCCGTTCCACCACCAAGAACCCCAATACACCCCCCTCCCATCCCACCCCCCATCTAAGTAGCTGATGATATTCCCATTATTCTCTCTATATATTGAGTACATTTCAT
Organism: Sorex araneus; assembly: GCF_027595985.1. NCBI lineage: Eukaryota > Metazoa > Chordata > Mammalia > Eulipotyphla > Soricidae > Sorex > Sorex araneus. The sequence goes on from NC_073305.1 coordinate 185,565,575, forward strand.
ATTTCCATACAGAACTCACTATTGTTGATTGGAAATTTTCCCCAACAATCAGGCCTGCTGAATAAGCATCATCTAATAATTTCTCTTCACTGTTGAGAGTGAAGACTTTGAGTCTGCGCAGCCGCGATAGCGGCCGCACAGTTTTGGGTTTCTAATATTTTAGCTCAGTTCACAGTCAAAATGGATGGCTGCAAGAATCTGCTCTGGTGCCAAAATGGGTTAGGAGACCTCAGGATCACAGTCAGTAGGCGGGAGGCTCTGCTTCTCGTGCCGCGGCTCTTGGTTCATCTCTGGGCGGAAGGCGCGCCGGGAACACCTCCCCTCCCAGGATCACCTACAGGCTACGTCACTAAAGAAAGTCCTACCTCCTGGTGGAGGGGTCTTAGAGGGTGGCTCTCACAGCGTGGCTGCTGCCGCTGCCGCCATTTTCGCTCAGAAAAATGGGGTGGAGAGGGAAAAAAATCCCTCCCCGGGCTGCACTCTTTTATTTTTTTAGGATCAAACCAAGGTCGGTCACATATAAGGTGAATGTCCTACCAGCTGTCCTGTCACTCTGCCCCCTCAGTATGCTCTGAGAAACCTTTAATGACACAGAAATCTGGATTGCTCAACCCAACTCTCATTCTGTGTCATGTCCTCTATATTCCAGTGGTATTGAATTACCTATAGTTTAGATACTTTTTGGTTTGGTTTTGTTTTGGTTTTTTTTTAGATACTTATTGAAATAAAGCAGTTTCTTAGGGAATATTTTAAAAAGGTAGACATCTAGAAACCACAGGAAAAATGAAGCAGATTCTTCCAGATATAAATTGGGAGGAGAATTTAAAAGACTTGACTTCGGCTCAGTACACAAAAGCATTAACTCCAAAAGATCTATGCACACCTGTGTTCACAACAATGCTGAGTACACACACACTAGCCAAGATCTGGAAACATCCCAAATGTCTAATGGCAGATGGGTAGATCATGAAATTGTGGTGCATATACACAATAGAATACTGCTAAATTTTGAGAAAAAGTGAAATTTGCCTTTTGTCACCATGTGGCTGGAACTGGGAGGTGTCGTGTTAAATGAAATAAGTCAGAAGGAGAAGGAAAAATATGGGATGACCACACTCATCTGCTGCAGGAAGGGGGAAAGGGAGTGGACGGTACCTAATGTCCAAACCGTGGACTTGGACCACAGAACTGAGGTGACCAAGTTGGGATGGGAAGAGGTTTTGGGGGGGCTGTGCGGGGGCCTGGAAGTAAATGTGTGTAAGGACAGTGGTGGAGTGTATCAGGCACGGGTGATGCTGAAGGAGCAGTGACTTTGTACCTCAGAGGCACTTTTGTGATTGCATCGCCTCAATTGTAATTTTAAGTTTAAAAAAATCATCATCATCATCATCATCATCATCATCATCATCCAGTTGATTGTCGATTTTCTTGAGCGGTCTCAATAATGTCTCCATTTGTCCTATCCCTGAGATTTTAGCAGCCTCTCTTTACTCATCCTTCTCCACAGTGCCTTATTGGAGGCTCTTTCAGGGTTAGGGGAATGAGATCCATCATTGTTACGGGTTTTGGCATATGAACACGCCACGGGGAGCTTGCCAGACTCTCCCATGCGGGCAGGAAACTCTCGGTAGCTTGCCAGGTTCTCTGAGAGGAAGAACTAGGCTATAGATGTCGCTTCCAGGCCCCAGGATCTGGCTTTGGAGTCAAGCGCTAGGTTTGATCCTAGCCACAGGGGCCGGAGCATGGAAGGTGGAAAGACAAGGAACTCTTCAAAATAACATTTTAATATTTTCTACTTTTACTTGAACCCTTCAAACTTAGTGATTAACTTCACTTTTCCTGATTTCTTTGTAATAGTTTCTTCTTATCTTTTTTATTTTTATTGTTGCCTATCTAACGATTCACTTTGTATGATTTCCGTGTAAAGTTATAACATTAGAGAAATTATGCTACAATAATTATGGCACCATCAAAATTGTATTAAATTATGTTTCATTGTAAAAAATTTTGAAAAAAAGATGTCGCTTCAGGGAGCTTTTTTTTTTTTTTTTTTTTTTTGCTTTTTGGGTCACACCCAGCGATGCTCAGGCAGGGGTCGCTCCTGGCTCTGCACTCAGGAATTACCCATGGCTGTACTCAGGGGACCATATGGGATGCTGGGAATCGAACTCGGGTCGGCCGCGTGCAAGGCAAACGCCCTGCCTGCTGTGCTATCACTCCAGCCCTGAGCTTAGTTTTATAGTCTCTGGATGTTGGCCATTGATGGGATTACACCACACCAGGGGCAGTTTCTGGGTGTGACCGCTTAGCTACTGAAAAATGGGGGATCTGGGTGAAAGAGGCCCAGTCCCGATCCAAGCAGGCTTGGAGATCTCAACCCCGGGTCCGACACATCTGGGTTTCTCTGCTGGTTCCTTCATGCGTGAGGCTCGTCTGAATGTGTGGAGAATGGCCTTGACCATGGCTGTGGCTGGGTTCCGGAGGTCTTCGGCTGTGGGGGCTCTGCTCAGGGCGGGAAGGGAAACTCAATCCCCCGCCCCAACCCACCCCCTCCGAGGGGCCCCAGTGAAGACAGCCAGGCGCTGAAAAATAGACAATAATAAATACTAACTTAAGGTCCAGGAGATAGAGCAGAGGACCAGAGCACCCGACAGGCATGCATGGCCTCCGGGCATCATCCCAGGCACCACATGGATTCCTAAGCACTGCTGTTTCTCTGCCCCCCACCCTTGGAAGGCCCCCTCAAAGTGGGGTAAGTAATTTCCTTCTCAAATAAAATGAAGTAAAAATAAGAGTCTCTTACCCCCACGCCTGGCTGTCTTCACTGGAGCCCCTCGGAGGGGAGCGGGTTGAGTTTCCCTCCCCGCTCCCAGCAGAGCCCTGGCAGCCAAAGACCTCCGGAACCCAGCCACAGCCACTCTCAAGGCCCCTCTCTACATGTTCGGACAAGCCTCACACATGAAGGAACCAGCAGAGGAACCCAGGTATGCGGGACCCACGGCTGAGACCTCCAAGACCGCTCGGATCAGGACTGGGCTTCCTCCACCCAGACCCCCCATTTTCCAGTAGCTTGGCAGCCACACCCACAAACTGTCCCCCAGTGCTGTGTAATCCCACCACTGGCCAAGATCCAGAGACATCCCAGGGCTGGGACCCGGGCCTCCAGTACACAAAGCCTGCCCCCAGCTCCCTGCGCAATCTCTGAGGCCCGTTCAAGTCCAGGCCTCTTTCCTCATTTCCATCTGTGCCCTCCAAACACTCTCGCCAGTGGTCTAACATCGCTTCAAAATCAATATTGAAACCAAGCCAGTCAATACCACCTGCTCACATCCATCTCCCCGCCACCCAGAGCATTTTCTGAGACCCTCCCCTTTTAATAATTACCCAGTGAAAACATGCAAGAGCACCCTTTACCCCGACCCGTCCTAAACCGCCTCATCTGCTCAGACAACCATCTCCCTAAGAGCGGTTTCCAAATATTCGCCGTTCTGTCCCTTCCTGCTCCTGCTGCTGTCCTAGGCTTCTCCTTGGCATTTGCAGCAACATCCCAAGACTTGTCACTGGGGTCTCATGACTTAGTGCATCCCAGCCATGTTCTGTATGCATAGCACAAAAGCCAAGCATGTTCCCTAGACACTCCTCAAACTCCTGATCCACCCCTGACCCCTCCCCCAGCCCCCCGTTTCTGATCAGATTATTTCTTGCCATCAAATCCTTGCAGATGTGCCCCCTGGCACTAAATCCCACCTGCACAGGGCACTGTTTCCCTTTCTTGTCCATAAAAGGAAAACTCTCTTGAAAAACTCAGCCCAGAGTCCACCCCCTTCTGGACCCCCTTGGTACTGCTACCCTAAAAAGGCCCTGTCCCCCTAATTGCGTCCCCTGCAGCATGGTTCTGGTGGGCTCACCCTGCAACCACAGGTCCCAGGGGTGACACTGGTGGCTCCGTCCTAGCTTAGATCTTCTCTCCTTGCAGATACGAGCACCAGCTATTGTCATGGGCTCCTGTCTGTGGTTGGCCACTACCCTGGATTACATTCCTTCTTTATTACATCAGTTACCACAACGCACGCAAGCCATCTGCTTGCTGGTCTTCTCCAAATGGTCAGAAGCTTCTTGCACACAACAAATCGTCCTTACTCATCTCAGCATGCAGCACCTGAGTTCAAAGTATTAGTGAGTGAGACACCAATGACGACAGCCACGGCTCTCCTCTGCGTGTGGCACGTGCCCTCTCTCCCGTTCCCTGAGCTCTTCTTGCTGCTACAGGGACCAGGTCTCCCATGCATTCGGCTGTGGTGTGCACACACACACACACACACACACCCTTAGTTGCTGTGCACTGAAGATCACACCCTTGGTGGTGGCCCCAGGGATCCTAAGAGGCTGTGCCACCAGTATCAGACTCTGCATGGGGAGTGGTATCACTTTCACTGTCTCACTGTTCATCGATTTTCTCAAGCGGGCACCAGAAACGTCTCCATTGTGAGACTTGTTGTTACTGTTTTTGGCATATCGAATACGCCACAGGGAGCTTGACAGGCTCTGCTGTGCAGGCCGGATACTCTTGGTAGCTTGCTGGGTTCTCCGAGAAGGACGAAGGAATCGAACCTGGGTCGGCCGCGTGCAAGGCAAACGCCCTACCCACTGTGTTATCACTGCTTGGTACCAAGGATCAAATTCTCCACCTCATGTGGGCAAGGCTGATGAGTTACCACTGAGCTGACCCCAGATGTTGTGTGCTTCTGTATTGCAAATAGCCTAGGGACAGCCTGTCCACTGGGCCTCAGAGATCCCCCTTCTCTCTGCACCCCACACCCAGTCCCTAGAGAGCTGACAGCCACACCTCCATTTTTCAAACAAATCCTGAGATTCTGAGCTCAGAGAGTTTCAACAGCTGGGTCAGAGCAGGGACAAGTTTCTCTCCAGGCTGCTTCCATTTGCGGCACATAACCCAGGCTCCACTCCCACCTACCCAGGCTTGTTTTCATCCTGCCCAAGGAAGGAACCGCAACATTTGGCACTCAAGCTGAGGAGCGCATATAAAGCCTACAGCGGTACCAGGAGGCAATCTCATTCGAAGGACAAAGGAAAGAAGTGGTGCAGAGCCAGGCCTTCCCAAAGCACTTTCAACTGACAAACGTGTCACATTGCATGTGGGCCAATGCCACAGGTGGATTCTTTCATCTCTTCCCCACACTGCATCTGGTTTAAGAAAGACCGTGATAGGGTTACGTTTCCCCCCTTTAAGCTGACCCAAAGGTTGAACTTAGACCCACAGTGATGCATGTGCCATGAATACCTACAGATTCTTCCCTCTCCCATTGCTCATGAATGCCCAGCTGGCTTCAGTTCTATCTGGTTTAGTCACACAGGCCCAGGATCCAGGAGCAGTTAAGAAGCAAAGTGAATGCCAGCAAGTCCAAAGAGCAGCGAATATAAAAGTAAGTGGGAAAGTCAAGTGCACACATGGGCAGATGCAATGAAGGAAAGAGAGAACAGATGGGGCACCAAAAGAGAAGAAGGGAGTTTCAGATTCTGCCAAATGGGCAAAGGGCATCATCCATTGTGTGGCTGTGGGTGGGCATGGGACGTTTTCCCCCTACACTTTATTTAAACACTGTGGTTCACAAAATTGTTCGTAATGATTTGTTACAGACATCCATTATTTCAATCCCAACCCCACCACCTCAGTTAATTCCTTCCACCAATGTCTTCATTTTTCCAACCACCCCTCACCTGCCCTCATGGGAGGGCCACAATAATTTATTTTATGTTGCATGTTTCCCATAAATGGCTAACAGAATGATCAAAAATATTTCCTTAGATGAAAATTAGTGAAAATTGTATCTCACCACATGGATATTGCATCCTTGTCTGAGGGATTACTAAGATGTTTTTACAAGTTAAGCTTCTGTGTTAATGTCTTAGTTAGTTGATGTTGGTTGGCTTCTACTTTACATCTCATCCAATCTGGTGTGTTATTATTGGATTGCCAGTGTTTTAGAGTTAGGAGATGCCACAAGGCCACATTGTGGCTGCGTCTTCCAGAAAATCTGGAGTTTCTAACTTATTCATACAGCTGGAATTAAATTTTTACTGCTGAGCTTACGTGGTGGCAGAGGTTGTCCATGGGTGTGACTGCCAGGGCTTCCAGAAGTACAGAGAAGTGAGGGTAAGTAACCCATCCTGATTCCAAGAAGCAGAAAGCCATCAGCCACAGGGACCCATGTACCTGAGTTTTGGGCAGTGTTATGTTCACTGTGGTGATGGAGTCCACTTGGAAGCATGACACTGGCTTTGGGGTGTGGAAGTGAGCAGCTGCCGGGGCTTCATTTGGGCAGGCACTGGCTTGTCCACCTCAGAGAGTGTCCAGGTACAGGTGCCTGAGAAGATTTTGCATCTAGTTGATTTCTTTTGAGATTTATTCATGAGTCTCTAGATCAAGGATGGTAAAGATGAGCTTACATGGTGGTGGAGGTGGTTCGTGAAGGCCTGTGATTTTGGGGGCACACTCTATGCAGTGTACACAATTTGTCATAGTATAACATTGTACACTCAAGACACAACCCATGGGTCAAACCACCATCACAATCATCAATAAAATAAGCTTCCATTAATTGAAAGAGTCTGTTTTATTTACTTTTCAGGAAAATTATTTCAAAACAGCCGAATGCTTTCTTAACCAATAACAAGCGAGAGGATATTAAATCACTTATTACTTGCATACGTTTTTGCCATTTTGGCCCTCTAAAATGTACTTAAGAAAAATGTGGTTTATTTTACTAGAAGAACTTATCAGTGAAACGATTTAATATTGTTTAATAAAGATATGCTTAAGGCCTGTTTTCACCAGCCTTTAAGCACATTGAAATGCTCTTTGCCAAGAATTTTGTGGAAGTTTCTAACTTCTTCATCCAGAGATGAAAGAAGTCATCACTTTTTATATAGCTATAAATAGCACTGATATGAATGGCCACTAGATTCAGTGGCTGGTCACAAGAAAACATTCCCTTATATCACTTCTCATCCCGTTGATCTTCGATTTGCTCAAACAGGTGCCAGTTACGTCTCCATTTGTCCCTGTCGCGTTCTAGTGTAGCCCAATGATATCTGCTCACTCCAGGAACAGGAAAAGCCTCAAACCGTTCATTCAGGGTTTTGAGGAAGAAGTCTGACCATCTCGTTGGTGGGTGGCCATGCGATCTTTGATGTCCCATGGAATCCAGTCGGTAACAGCTCTAGTTCAGCAGTCTCTCTGAATCACATTACGTGTCTGACCCATCTGATTTTTGATACCTTGGCAAACGAGACAGTGTCCCTGATTCTTGACCATCGACAGAGGTCAGAACTCCAGATTCGTTCTCTTGAGTGAGACATGATACTCCTAGCATAGCTCTTTCAATTCCTCTTTGGGATACCTGAATAGCGTTCTCATTCTGTTTGCGTAGGTCCCAGGTCTCTGTGGCGTGAGTTAGTGCAGGAAAAATGGTGGAGTCAAACAGATGTGCCCGGAGCCGGAGATTCTTCATCTTCTTAACCACTTCTTTGATGTTCTTGAAGGTATTACACGCTGCTCTCTTCCTCCTGTGCAGTTCTGGCGCCAAGTCATTCCTCATGTCGATTTCTTGACCCAGGTACACATAGCTGCTGCATTCTGAGATCTTTGTTCCATTGAGAGCAAATGGAATGTCAGGGACTAGTTTGTTTTTCATGAACATCGTTTTGCTGAGATTCAGCTGCAGTCTGACCTTTCATACTTGCAGTCAAAGTCGACCAGAATTTGTGCCGTTTGGCTAATGTTTGGTGTTATTAGAACGATGTCATCAGCAAAGCGGAGGTGGTGTAGTTGCCGACTGTCTATCTTTAGTCCCATTCCTTCCTATTCCAGTCATTGCATGACATTCTCGAGGTTGGCACTGAAGAGTTTCTGTGAAATGGTATCACTCTGCTGAACCCCTCTCTATATATCGATGATCATTTCTTTGTAGAATGGTAAGATCCTCGTGGTGAATCCGTAATACAGCTCACAGAGGATCTTGATGTACTAAGTTTGAATGCCCTGTTTGGCTAGGGCTTCGATGACCCCTTCAGTCTCAACAGAATCAAGAAGGCCTTCTTTAAGTCAATGAACGTTAGACAGAGTGGATCTTGAACTCTCTCGAAAATTCGATGAGCTTGGTCACTGTGTGGATATGGTCGATCATGCTGAATCCTTTTCAGAACCCAGCTTGCTCATATGGTTGTCCTTCGTCTAGTGTTCTGCCTATTCTATTTAGGATGATTTGAGTGAACTTCTCGTAGACAACGGACAACTGGCAGATTGGGTGATAGTTGCTGATGTCGTGGATGTCTCCCTTCTTGTACAACAGAACGGTCCTGCTGGTTTTCCATTGGGACGGAACCTTGCATTCGGACAGGTAGTGTGTGAAGAGCCAAACCAGTGTATTGACAAGTACTGGCGGCAGATTCTTCTATCCAAATAGAAGTCATGAATAATCCTCTCCATTGCCCTTCTGAAAGATGTGATAGATCCATCAGGATGTCAAAGGGCAGTCATCTTGGTCTTGTAGTTGGTGAAGGACAGGCGAGCGTTGTGAATCCTTTTCCCAGCTTCTGCCTCATTGGCCAACACTGCTGCTCTTCTCTCTTTGAGGTCTTCCTTTATCACTTCTCTGCACAGCTTTGCAAGCTCAGACATTAGCTTGTGGTTGCTTGAGGCTCATGCCAAACCACAATGGCAAATAAGCTCAAGAGTTTCTGAGGACAGGCATCTGTTTATGTCTTTCCCACTCTCGGCATTTTTTGCACAATCATGGAGGTGCTGAACCAGTTGATCGTATTCCTCACTGATGTCATGGACGGCATCTTCCCACGTTGCCACAATAGTGCCAAAGAGCTCCCAGTTGGTGGTCATTCTGGGAGTTCTCTTCTTAAACTTAAACTTTCCCGTCCTTTCTCCCCGCTCTGTGAAGTAAAATTTTGCACAAAGGAGACGGTGATCTGATCCCGTTTGGAATTTTAGGACAACAGTGATATCGGCCAGGCAAAACCTTCTACTGAATATGATGTGGTCAATTTTGCTGTGGAACTGTCCGCCGGGAGATTCCCATGTCCAACGTTTAGATTTGGCCTTCTGGAACTGTGAGTTACCACGGATGGTCTTGGTCGATATGATGAACTCAGTCTCTCACCCTATTCGTTCCATTCTAGGCCATGGGTTCCAATGTGGAATTCTTTGGGCGACTTTTCGGTCCTATCTTGGCATTAAAATCACTGACAATGATCTTGTAGAAGGTGTGGTCTATTTTTATAGAACTTCCCCAGCTCCATTTAGAACTTCTCAATTTCTTCTTCATTGTAGTTGGATGATGAAGATAGAAAGTGCCAGCAGTGAGCCACATCTATTCAAGCGTAATCATCTGATTCGGGTGTTAGGCCTTCGAATGAATCAATGCTCATGGCCAAGTTTCTATTGACAAGGACATCAACGCCACCGATGCCTTGTTGTCAAATGTTCCGAGGAACAGTTCTTCTCCAGCATCGAAAATGGCATGATGTGATTGATGCCTTCTCGTTTAGGTCAGACCGATGACCAAACCTCACGCAGGAGTGTAGCCCCACAGAACCAGATAAAGCAGAACTTTGCGACCTTGGACTCCAGGCTCAATGAAACCCGGAACAAGATCCTCTGTCTGCCTCTTCCAATCTCCGGCGCTCCCAGACACCCCACCCTACCCGAGCTAGATAAATACCTCACCGGCAGAGCTCCACTACCTCCATTACCCAGCCACCACCCCGCTCCAGGCCGCTTTCTGGACAGCATAAGACACTTAATACCCATATTTCATAATTTCTGCACCATATTTGATGGGGTTCAAATATGGCGTGAACCATGGAAACACCTGTAAGGGCAATTGGAGGCCACCCTAAAAGCTTTCATCCCTCTCAGAGAGCCTGGCAAGCTACCGAAAGTGCCCCACCCACACGGCAGAGCCTGGGAAGCTACCCACTATGGCAGAAGAAAACATTAAAAGGAACAAATAATGAAAACACATTGACCCTTCATTGTACTTAGGGAGCTGGGTCCAGACCATCTTATCCCCGTAACCCTCCCTGGGACCCACCTAGTCCATCAGGGTCAGCTCAGTCACTCTCAAAGACCCTCACCGCATGAGAGTGTCCATAACTCAACTACTTGATTTTCCACATGGATAAATTTGATCACTGGCTAGGATACTGAAAATCAATATTCCCTGTGGTTCCTACTAACTTGGAAGCTATAATTTGTCAGTTAATAAACCCTTTGCTGCAGACAAAAACAAGACAGGAATCCAGGCCTTGCCAGGCGCTGAGACTCAGGGCTGGCTTTGATCTCAATACCGTGAGCTTGTCTAGAAGCTTGCGTGCTTTTAATGCCCCTGGACACACCATCCAGAGAAATGAGGAAGTTGACCCTGGGAGGTAGGATGTAAAGCTAGGGGGCTCAGCATTCGCGGTCAGGTCTGGGTCCTGCAGCCCAGGAAAGGCTAGCCACTCAGATAAGACTCTGAAGAGAACAAAAAGCCTTCTGGAGCTGGGAAAGAAAATACAGAAGAGAGATTTTGCAGCAGGCCTCAGAATGTGTTTCAGCGGTCCAAAGGAACCAAGCAGGTTTTCCTTGGCCCGATGGAGAGTTCCCACGCGGCCCTGCCGGATGCCTTTCAGGAGAGGAGAGATGCTTTGTCCTGCAGAATCCTGCTCTGATGCAGGACGGCCCTGCTTGCTCAGGCAGAGAGCGTGCCCAGCACCCACCCACCGCCGTGGGCAAGCACAGACCATCCGGGCTGAAGATGCAGGCCTCTGGGCAAACCGCATCACACACAGATGTTCACGTTCACATTAACTGCAGCGAGCAGAGGCCGGCCCCTCCTGCAGCCTCACAGACTCGGACCCCGGTATGGGCTCGCGCTGGGAATCACACGCCTATTCCCTCAGCACCCTCTGGAGCAGGCCGGGAATGCGCTGCTCCACATGCCAGTGTCAGGGCTGAGATGGAAAACCTCGGGATCTTCCCACAGACAAGGCAAATCCCCGACAGCCAGGAGAGGACGTCGCACTGGGGGCTGCATTTGCCCCACATCCGGTTCCAGCCACAAAGCTGCTACCTGGTATTCTTTGACCTTCCTTTTCCGTACCACCATTAGCGCTCTCTCTCACTCTGTCTGGCTGTTGTCTGTCTGCCTGTCTGCCTATCTGTCTGTCTGTCTGTCTGTCTGTCTGTCTCTCTCTCTCTCTCTCTCTCTCTCTCTCTCTCTCACACACACACACACACACACACACACACACACACTCATTCACTTCTCCTCTGTGCTACTTTAACGCTTCTCTCAAATGTTAAGCCTTTTTTGCTGTGACTACTTCAGAAGTACGGTCTCCAGTTGACCGTACTTACTTCTCACACACACACCCGAACAAAATTCACGAAGGTGCCTCATCAGTTGTCAGTATCCACCTGGTGTTCAAATTTATGCCCAAATATTTCCCCCAAAAAAAATCTTTTCATACTATTAGTAAGTTGCTCTGAGTCTTGTCCATCCAGAAGCTTCTCTAAGTCGTGGTTTCACACCCTGTGTGAAGACACACCACAGAGTCACGTAAGATATTTGCAGCCAAAGGGAAGAATCCTTAGTCAAAGGGAACAATCCAGGAATTGCAGAAACAGCCCCTAGCTGGGGCTAGGCAGCTGGCGTGTCTCATTAGGGTCTCAACTTCCAGTGCCCAACAATACGGCCAGGAGAGATACAGGACCAGCTAGCTCAAAATCTCTGTGAGATGGATCCCAGGCAGCTCATTCCGTCTTCGAAATTCGTCTTTGAAACCCCCAGCAACTCCATGCACCATGAGCCTTCAAAGGCATAGGACTGGTCCGTGGTGGATGGCATCAGCCCCAGTGGGGCCTCCCGCCCTCACCCCTCGCCTCTCCTCCTGCTAGGCTGTCTGTGTCGTCTCACTCTGCTCCAGGAAATGGGGTCCTCACCTGGCAGCTGGGCAGCACAGCTGAGCTGGACAGAAGCTCAGAGCCCTGGACCCACGGCCCACAGCCAAATTAGCCTTTGAACCGGAGACAAGAGATTCCTGCGTGCCTGGGGTTGGAGGAGCTGGGCCAGGCCATTCTAGGAAGCAATTTCACGAGCTCCTTCTCTCTGAGCAGCTTAGAAACAAGGGCCTCTGCTGGAAACCCGGTTTCGGTCAAACCCCCCACCTCCGGGGCCACACCCGACTAGAGGGCAATGCCTTTTCTTTTTTTTTTTTTATTTATTTATTTTTAATTAGTGAATCACCGTGAGGGTACAGTTACAGATTTATACATTTTTGTGTTCATGTTTCCCCCATACAAAGTTCGAGACCCCATCCCTTCACCAGTTCCCATTCTCCACCACCAGTTAACCCAGCATCTCTCCCACCCTCCCCAATCCCATCTCCCCCCACCCCACCCTGCCACTGTGGCAGGGCATTCCCCTCCATTCTCTCTCTCTAATTAGGTGTTGTGGTTTGCAATAAAGGTGTTGAGTGGCCATGGACAATGCCTTTTCTTCTCTGCTTTCATAGAGACAGAGAGGGGGAAATCTGTTACTCTAAATCTCAGTGTTTCCCTTGGCTCATGGTATCCCCAGGCGCTGAGGGAGGTGTCAAAGCAGAACTAGTAGAAGCCCCACCCTCATACCACCTCCAAAGGCCCAGACAGGGCACATGAGGGGAGGTATTGAGAGTCCCATTCTATCTCCTTTCAAATTTTTTTCTCCCTTCACATCCTCATAGAGCCCAGGGAATGATATTTTTTCAGAAGGTTTTTTTTTTATAACTTTCCAACTAAAAATATCTTGGAAAGGAATTAACCTATGTTTACTGTAATCATATTTTCCAAATAAAATTCCAGACACATAGTCTGATAAATATGTGTGTGCTATTTAAAATAAAAGCTGTTTTATTTATGGTATTTAAAAAGAAAAGAGCTCTGCTGTTTCTTTGGGGATTCCCGACTCCCCTTCCTTGGAAAACATTATCCATATGCACTTTAGAAACTAAGGAAAGGTAACACAGCAACTCAAACTGTCTACTACCTCGCTTATTGAACAGATAGGAGAATTGTTAGCATTTAGATCTCTAGAACTTTCAGTTTTTCACTATTTCAGAAGATATTTGGTCTCCAGTGATATGCTGCGTGCAGAATTTTTCAGCCTCCATTGTCCATCACAGCTGTGTCACAAGAAGTGGTCATGGATGTTTCTGCATGAACCTTTTTTGTTTTTTAATCATTTTTGGCTTAGGGACCACACCCTGCAGTCCCCCGGGCTCACTCCTGGCTCTGCCCTGGGGATCCCTACTGGTAGTGTCCAAGGGACCATCTGGGGGGCCAGGGGTTGAGCCCAGGTTGTCTGCATGCAAGCTAAGTGCCCTGCACGCTGTCCTACCGCTCTGGCCCTAGCGTGAACCTATTTCCTGTGGCTGGGTAACATGGTCTGGCCTTCCCTATGTTCTAGTCAACCATGCCACCTAGGATGCAACATTTGGAGTGCCGTCAATTGTTTGCCTTACAAAGCGATAGCATAGCGGGTAGGGCATTTACCTTGCAGCGGCCGACCTGGGTTCAATTCCTCCATCCCTCTCGAGAGACCAGCAAGCTACTGAGAGTATCCCACCCACACGGCAGAGCCTGGCAAGCTCCCCGTGGTATATTTGGTATGCCAAAAATAGTAGCAACAAGTCTCACAATGGAGACATTACTGGTGCCCGCTCGAGCAAATAGATAAACAATGGGACGACAGTGCTACAGTGCTGCAAAATCCTATGATAAACATTCTTATCATATGTCCTTTTTCGTGTATAGATGGTTGAGCAATCAAAATATTGTGTAATGACGGGAGCTAGTGAGGTGATCACAGGAATAGGGGACTTGGCTGTTCCGTCCACAGCACCGCGTGTGACCCCCAAGCAACAGCAGGGGTCCCTCCTGAGCACAGAGCAGAAATTGCCCCTGGGCACGCCACCACCTCCCACAACATTAAAAAAAAAAAGCTGGCGGGGTGGAGGATCAACAAACAAAAGAAATACTGTCTTTAGAATTAAAATACTTTTAAAATTTCTCCACCTATGTCACCAACATTTTTTTTCATGTAAACATTATATCCACTTACTCTTAACAACTATTTCAGAAGGAACCCGTGAGAAAATGCTTAGGTCAGTCCCATTCCAGAAAATTGAGGTTTTTTAAAAATACAGTTATCAGTTATCCAGCCTTTGTCTGGGGCCGTGCCCAGCACTAAGTGCTTCCTCCTTCCTGTCAGTCACTCACGACCAAAAAGAAGATAAGAAAGCGCCTGCTCGTGGGGAAGTGAGCAGTGCTATTCTGAGCCGGAGTTCACACTCAGAGACGCGTGTGAAAGCTGCACCATGACGGCTGCACCACACAAGCCCCAGGGACACAGCCAACCCAGGGCACCGCTGAGAGGGACACAGGAAACGACTCTGTGTCCAGATTTCAGACTCTGGGGCTGGTGCGGTCTGGAAGCTTCTGCAGCACAGGGACTGTATAATCTCCGGGGTGGCTAAGGGGAGCCCCCGCGGCTCTCCCTCCCGCCAGGGTGGGCTCGGGCCGCTTCCCCAGCCGGGGCAGCCCAGGTCATGGGCAGACGAAGGAGGAAACGAGGGCCAAGCCGGTTGGTGGTCAGTTGCTGTTTATTCCATTCTCCCCACGCGCCTGTTCCAGTCTCTCCGAGCCCCCCATTCTCGTCTCACACTGCCCCTCACTCCCGTCTCCTCCTGTCTCTCCCGCTCATCTCTCCGTGCTCCATCTCACAGCCACGTCTCTCTCTCCACGCGCCTGCCCCTGTATTCTTCTTCTACATTCCTCCCCCTCTGCCCCCCTTGCTGGTCTCTCCGCGCTCCATCTTGCTGCCCTGCTCTCTCTCTCTCTCTCTCTCTCTCTCTCTCTCTCTCTCTCTCTCTCTCTCTCTCTCTCTCTCTCTCTCTCTCTCTCTCTCTCTCTCTCTCTCTCCAACTCTCTCGTCTCTCTCCCACTCCCCAGCATTGGGGGTAGATGCTAAGCCCAGTCCAGTAGCAAAATCAACATAAGAAAGCCCTTCCTTGGCTCGCAGGCAAAATACTACTTGAGTGGTATTTTTCTCCTTTCCTCAGTCCAATAACTTAATTAACATCTTAATTCTACTTCTTAATATTAGTTATTTTGTATGGACACATTAAGAAATAGATTGAGCTTGTAAGGTGGCTCTCCTGGGAACATCTGGTTACAGACTCAGACTACAGTGCTCAGACCAGATTAATCTTTCCTAACCCTAGCAGGGTCCAAATCTAGTTATTACTTATTGGATCATGATAGCATTTGTCCACGACCAACATCTTAACTTATAGTTAAGCATTAGGCACTTTATCCAGGCCTACCTCGATGCCAGGGTAGCACGTAGCTCACTGCTTGCCCTGGGTCCATCTCATCCCTCGTTGGGACCCTGCCTTTGGGAGTGCTAGGAAGTAAGGGCAGCTGAGGCTTAGGTTGAGAGAACAGATGCCCAGGAGGAAAATATCATGTAGAGTCAAGTGACTCCCAGGTTACAAAAGCATAGCATTTACTACTGCCTTCCTGTGCCCATACAAAAGGACATGGCTCTGAATAAACTATGCAAAGGACCCAAAGAGACGAGACAAAAAATATTTACAAGTCAACAGAGCACAAAGAAAGAAGTCACAAATAAACAGAGAGGAAGGGGAGCACTATGATGGGAGTAACCCAAATAAACTAAGCTACCTGTGGCAATGTTATCCTATGCCACATGCAAGACAAATGCCCTCCCCGCTGTGCTATCGCTCCAACCCCTGAACTCTTAATAGTTTCTCCAAAAGATGTTTTCCAACAACCTACATAGGTTTCTTTCCCTTCTGAGGAGGTCAGCAGCCTCCACACCTGACCTTCCACGTTTCAGTGGCCCCAGCTCCACCTCCCCTGAACTGTGCCTAGAACCTTCCTGCATAAATACAAGTGGGATTGGATGGGCCCCCACTTGGAGGAGGAGCTGTGAGGAGGATGAAGGCTCACCCCAGGTAATCAAGTTACAAATTCTTGGTGTTTGCAACCTCTCTGACGTGAGATGGATCGCCAGTCCGACCAATCCTGAGAAGGCAGCAAGCACAGTGCAAAATCTTCTCATCAGATTCCACACTGCTCACGGCTCTAATTCCTGTCACTTGGTGAAGGTGGGTGGGGAAGGAAACGCACAACTGCTGGCTTCAGAGACTCCCAGGGAGGGGATGAACTAACTTCGAAGATTCACCCAACACGCAGCAGAAGCACAGCAAACCCAGTGCAAAAGACAATTAAGACCCACCAAGAACTCAGGGCTCAACCAGGGCCAACCAGCTCAGCAAATCCTCAGAGAATGACTTTAGTGACACCAAGGTGGGGATGTTTAATGAGTTCCAAAAAATGATGGCACAAACAAAGCACAAATAATATGCAAGCTAAAATGAGAAAACTACAAGCAGAAGTGACAAAAACTAAGAACATGGTGTGATATACAAAACTCAATGGGAGATATGAGTAGCAGAATAGCAACTGAGAAAAAGATTAAAGAGCTCCAAGGTGGACTCAGGAAGCCTCTAGGAAACAACAGAGACTGGGAAATGTCTGAAAATAAACAGCACAGCTGAGAACTCTGGGATGAGTTGAAGAGGAAAATATAATAATGATTAGAGTCCCTGAAGAACATGAAGGTGGATCCAGGAAGAACCACTAGTCAAAAAAAGATAGATATGAATTTCCCAAAATTGTGGGATACAGACAACTATACACAAAGGTCCAGAGTCCCAGTGAAAATAAACTCAAATAGGAAAATTCTGAGACACATTGTGCTCAAATGACAAAGATAGAGATGATATTGAAAAGAGCCAAAAGGGAAGTTACATACATAGGAAAGCCCCTAAGAGCCACGGCAGATCTATCAAATGAGATATCAAATCTATCAAATCAAATAAGCCAAAAGAGCATGAAAGGATATAGTACCAAAACTCAATGAAGTGAGCACATCACCAAGAGTGCTCTATCCAGCTGGATTATCTTTCAGAGTTGAAGGAACCATGCAGAGCTTCTAAGACAGGCAGCAGCTTAGGGACATCTTAGCCTGGAACCAGTCTTGCAAGAAGCGTTAAAGGAGCATCTTTAAAAGACAAGATAAACTTCCCAAGATGCGGCATTGAGTGTGGCTCATGGTCACCCCCTACTAGAATAAGAAAGGTGTGTTAACTCCTCACTTGTTAAGAGATTGTATACATTTTCAATAATGAATTACTGTTTCATTCACATTGAAAAAAATGAATGAACATTGTTGAGTTTTGACACAGGTGTTGAACCCAAGGCTTCGCCGTGTGCAGAGTGAACATCTACCAGCTCCTCAGAGCCCAGCACTTAACCGTCCCCAGGCAGAGTGTTAGCCAAGCACAGTGTCCCGGGGTAAGCTTCCCAGGGCAGCCCTAGCCGAGCAAACAATCGGCTTCCCAGGGATTAATCCTGCAGTTGGTAAGCTTCTTCACTTGGTCCTAAACCAAGTCTGCCTCCTGGTCTCTTTCAGTTAGCCTGGGGCAAAAATCACTTTGTAAAGTAAATATTTTTGAAACCCATTTTTCAGCTAAAGGAGCTGAGACACGGAACATGATGTCATGTGTCGACTCTCTTGCTCTGCTGAATCAAGGAGCCAAGATTTGCACATAGACTTCCTGGATCCTGACCCAGGAGGCCAACGAGTCTCTTTTGAAACCTGTGTTCCATTTTCCAAAAGCAGTTTCCGTCCAAGTCTGTTCTGTAATGGTAGGTGGGTCCAAGTCTGTTTTATACCAGTAATGGCACTGGCCACCTTCCTTGCAGAAGATCATTCAGTGTTGGGGGTTCTGACAGGGCCAAGTCACCAGTTTGTGTCTTCTGAAGACTGAATCCAGGATACCCCCAACACAGCAATCTCCCAATTCGGAACTTCAATTTTGTGGCTCCCTTACTTTGGAGCCAGAGGCAGCCCCTACTGTGGCCCATGAGACAGGTCTGAACCTGTGCTCTCCACAAGGTCACACAAGGGACCTCAGGGGCTGACTGAGGCTGATCAGCAATTTCACAGCATTGGTCGGCAGGGATGCGAGAGCACCAAGGAGGAGGATGCAAGAGTCTTCTGCAGCCCTGGGCAAGAAAAGGAAACACACACACACGTGTTCATCTGTCACAGGACAAAGGAGACTTGGCTACTTCCTCTCTGCCTGTCAGAGTGCTCACAGCAGGAGAGAAATTTTTCCCTAATGTGCAGATGTGTGATCTGATGCTTGTCTTTCCCTCTCTGGCTCTTTATGAGGCGCCATGGAAAGCCTTGTGATTCATCCACGGCAAACCACCCTCACAATTTCCAAGTTGTCAGGAAACTTTTAATCCCCAGAAGCAGTGCCCTGCTCACTTAGCAAGAGAATGAGAGGAAGTGGGAGAGCCTGGCTCCAGAGGGAAGAATGTCCCAGCATCCACAGTACGTCTTGATGGAGCTGCTGGAAGGCAGAGCCCGCTCTCCCTTAGCCAATCACAGTTTCCAGCATGGCTTCCAAAAATCAGGTTTGTTGTATTTCCTGGCAGATGTGCTTCTGAGTTATTGGACTCGGCGCACTAGGTTCAAGTGTCAGATGGGGTCCTTATAACTGGCGCCACGACCTCACAGATGGGCCAAGGGCCAGAGTTAATTCTAGTCTCCTCCGACTGGGTCACATGGACTCACAGGCTGGCCAGGCAGG
Organism: Sorex araneus; assembly: GCF_027595985.1. Lineage (NCBI taxonomy): Eukaryota > Metazoa > Chordata > Mammalia > Eulipotyphla > Soricidae > Sorex > Sorex araneus. The sequence goes on from NC_073305.1 coordinate 185,584,382, forward strand.
GCCCTCCCGCGCTCCCCTCCCACACGCAGACCCTCCTACATGCACAGGTAGAACCTGAAGCCTTCCCCGGCCCTCATCTGCTCAGACGACTCGGACCGAAACTACACATTTGCTCCAGAGAAACGTCCTTCCTAAGTCATGGCCCCAAGGCCAGCCAATCCTTATCAGTGGAGGAATTCTGCCCCCTGCGGAGTATTTTGGGCTATGTAGGACCTTTGGGAGGAAAATCACAAAGAAATGCTGTGCAGGCATTTAGGGAGAGGGATAGTCCTGAACAACTTCTCCCCATGTCTCAAAATGCTGTGAGAAACTTCTCATTTTCTGAGTCCAGGATCCAATATAACTAGCAAGTATGGTACAATTTGGGGACAGACTGTATTTCCAGAAGCACAACCAGCAATGGAAGAGAAAGTCACGTATTGTGTATTTGAAATCTTATCAAGGGCTGTTGGTCATTTCATAACTGTTGTCGGGGGACAGGGAGGTCATTACGGTGGTTAGGCGGGCACTTGGTGGGCAGTGATCTGGATTCAATCTCCACAGCCAGGTGGTCTCCTCAAAATCACCAGGTGCAGCTCTGGACATGCCCAACTCTGTTGGGGTGACACGGTTATCCCCAGCATCAAAGGCCTCAGCTGCAACTTGGCTGTCAACAGGCTTTGCTGAGAATCTCTGGCGGGAACCCCAAGCTCCCTGAGCACCACTGGGACCCGAAACCAAAACACAGGAGCAAACACTGCCAACGTTCTCAGCAGCCCGGTGCGGGCACCGGGCTGCTCCCCAACACTTATGCGCCCCTGTGCCCCCGACAGAGTGGCCGGGCTCGTGCTTGTCACAGGTTCGTCAGCTTGCCCGTAGGTGAGTCTGAAGGTGGGACTTTCTTACCCTACATTAGTTCCTCCTTCTTTCTCCTTTACTTAACGGCAGGGAATTATATTGACTTTTTAAACTTACTTATGTTAAGAGGCTGATATTCCCTATGAATCTAGTAGCCAAAAAAAGCAGAATTATTGCTTATAAAAAAGAAGAAAAAAAGATCTTTGGCTTCAGTCAGTGTGTGGTGGGCAGAGAAAACAGAGTGTGAAGGGGTGTAGTAGAGTTCCCAGTTTGATCCCAGGCATTGCTGGGTGTGTCCTGACTAATCCCTGGCCAAGCAAGTGCCCATCCTCAGGTCCTTGCATTGAGCTGCAGACCCATTAGCAAAGAATCACCAGAAGGAACCCCTGGGCTGCATGGGGAACTCCCTTAGCAAGGGCAATAAATAAATAAACACTGATGTGAACTGTGAAAACGCCCTTGGGCTGATGGCTACCAATTAAAAGACCTGCAACGAATTTTGCACATGATACAAAGTTGTCTGTTCAGCTTTCCTTACCAAAGCAACGCCTTAGGAAGCCACTGCCACTCACCCAGGATGCAGTGCCCAGCGTCTTCCCAAACTCTGCCCTAGCAGAGAACTCCTTACTATAATCCCTCTCCTCTGATATGGCTCCCAAGGACACATCACACAGGCCGGGTATGAGGGGCAAGCAGACGCAGATTCAGAATGTGACTCTGCTCCAGGGGCCACCATCCCCCCCAGCCCCCTCGTCTCCCAGGAGCGCTGACAATTTCACCGGATCTCCAAGCATTTTACCTGACTGGTCAGCCTGCAAGAGCCCAGGGCCAAGGTTCAAGGCTGGCGTCCAGCCCAGAAAGCGCCTGGAAGCAGAAAGGACCCCAGAGTCATTTTAAAGTCAGCATCGATCTTCTTGGACGTATTTTTTTAACGTCTGTGCTTTTGAGAGCACATTTCAATGTGTGTGAAGTAGGAGCAAAAAAAGAAAAAAAAAAAAAACCAACCAGAAATCTTGGATCTTTCTGCCATAGAGAGATTCTTTCTTTTTTTTCTTTTTTTTAAGAAAAAAAGAGGAAGAAATAAAGAAAAAGATACTGCAGAATGTGAACACCCAGGGACCTCACGATGTCTCAAAGGGGAAAATTTCTGCAAACCTGAGAAGATTGAGGACACAGAGGAAGTGCTTGCAGGCAGCTGCCCCGCCGGCTCCAGGCATGCACAGACACTGCAGTATTATTTTCCTGGCACGCGGCGACTCATTCCCCAGATCTGAGAGCATCATCAAAATCCTAGTTGATGCTACAGCTACTCTTGACCTGGAGAGTAAACGTGTCCCAGATTTTCAGGGATTAACTCACATGTCATAATTGGAATAATAATTCACAAACTCATCTCCACTTTTTCTGATGTAACACATGGCAGTAAATATGCAGTGTATCTGTGTGTGTGTGTGTGTGTGTGTGTGTGTGTGTGTGTTAATAACCCAAGTGCTCCGCGCACAGCCTGCTCTCTACCAGGGAGGAGAGCACGCAGGGCCCTTTGGAGGATGAAAAGGCAGCGTACGCGTCCCGGTTTCCACACCCATTCGTTCTGGGCCACGTGGAGCTGTTACTTTCACGTGACCTTTCCCTGTGACTCAATTCCTTCTCGAATAGGAGTCAGCAAACTGCTCCAAGGACTGCCAGGAGAGTCAATTCTTTAGGCTTTGTGGGCTCTCTTGAATTTATCTTCTGCGGTGTCCCTTCTCCTCCAGCCTTTAAAAATGATCCGGTTCCTGCCTAGCTCCAGAAATGTACAAAAAGAGACCGGCAGCTCCCTTTGGCTCCTGGGTCACCGGGACGCGGCTTATGCTAAAGGGATCTAAGCTGGCGCCCAGGGTCCGGCTAGCGTCAGGCTCATATTCCAAGAAGGGCAGAATGGAGGACCGGAGGGAGGGTGTGGAAGGAAAGGGAGCAGAGGGGGGACAGCTAACAGGGATGGGCAGAGCCTGGGCCCCTAAGGAGAAACTTTACGCGTCCCCCCAGACCAGGCGTTTCCGTGTGTGTCAGGAGTCAGGGAGTCTGGCTGAGTGTCCAGGTCCAGCAAGCAGCCCAGGAGACAGAGAAAGGGCTGCGTCTGCTCGGGCTTGCCCCGCCCATCCAGGCAAGGGCTGTCCTCTGGACTCTGCTTCACCCAGACGCCAGCTCTGCCCCACGGCCAACGGCTTGGGCCGGGAGTTTGCACCCGGTCAGAAAGCCGCTGAGAGTGGGACAGCCACCTCACAGAGCAGGTGAGCTGTCCAGGTCTGCCCGCCCAGAGCAGACACGAGAGGAGCCCCTGGACCCCCTCAAAGATTGATCTCAAACACGGTGGGGCAGGTGGTGGGTTCCCTACACCAGGAGAACACGGCCACTCCTGGGACAAGATTCCACCACAAAACACGTCAGGAGGAGCGTGACTCTGAGTGAGACTCGGGAGAGCGAGAAACTATGCCAACGAGGGTCCCTTCCCAGCCTCTCGAGAGGAGAAACAGGCAGCCAGCCTGCTCCACCCCCCCCCCAGAGCATCTGTGGCTAGCTCCTCTCTCGCCAGCTAGACCAGCTCCTGTTCCCAGGAGACCCTGGCCACAGTGGACCGTCTGGAACTCCTGAGGAAGTTCATCCTCTGGGAATTAAGTCCTAGAGAGGTGCCAGGACATTAGGAGCCAAAAATGTGTCCAAGCCAGAGCCAGATGAGCACCCGTTACACCAGAGCCTGGTCGGTGGGCCTGGCACTAGGAACAGACAGACCCTGGGGGGAAATCCGTCGAGCCTCACCCTCACCACTGATCCTCCATCCTCACAGGCCTCTTTGCCGTAACTCCCATCCCTGCCTTTAATTATTAGAAATACCAGAGGGGTCCTGCTTGGAACAACGGATTCCTCCAGGCCTTTCTTCCAGAGTCGAGTGTCTACAGAACTCCATCATCTCCTGGTCCTCATTATCCATCAGTTATTCCAGGACCTCCCAAGAAAAACGCTGATGCTTCCCAAAAATCAATTCAACCCTCAGCAGAAGCGAATAAGCTCACTCCTTGGCTTCCCAGCCGCCCGTGTGGAAGCGGAGACCTTTGAGTTCCCACAGGAGAGGGCGGGAGACGATGGGAACGATCAGGGCTGGTTGGCTGTCAGCCCCCAGTGGCCCAAGAGTTAAACAGAGTTCCTGGCTCAAGTATGGTCCACGTCGTACAACCAGCAGGGGGCTCCACTCGGCAATCACTCACAGGCGGGGGGGCCCATGGAGAAGCCAGTCGCCCCATCTCTGCTGGGGGCAACAGCAGAGGAGAAGCCTGGAGATTGTCTGAGAGTCCCTTCGTGCTTCCACATCAGTTCTGCTCACACTTCATTGGCCACCGTGAGTGACAGGGCCTGCTCTCCCTCCGCTGAGTGGACAGAGCCACTCCTCTCCCTCCACGTCACTGCATCCGGCTCGCCGATGGAGGCTCCAAGCGGGAGGTGCAGGGCTGCTGCGATTCCCAGCTCCGGACGGGGCATTCAGGATGGTGGAGAAGCTTCGCCCCTTGGTGGTTGGCCTCACACTCAGTCCGTTGCTCCCACATTATAGTATCCGTGTTTGCACACACTTGGTTGTGGTGTCCCAGAGTCTGCCCCAGTTGTGGTGCTGGGGGCCCCAAGCAGCAGTGCCGCCACGCCTCTGGGATCACCCTGGCCCATGTGGAGTGGTGCCAGGGATCAAACTCATGGCATCGTGCTTGCAATGCTTTGCCACTGAACAACCCGCAGGCCCCACTGAAGAAACCCTTATGAATCATTTAGTTTTGGGTTTTTTTACATAAAGTAGAAAAGGGAAAATTAAGATTTTATAATGTCCTGTTTTGTAACCTGAATGCATAGTATAATGCCTCCAAATGCTGTTTAAATATTCACATTTTTGTCTTCCCAGGTTAGTACAGACATTTCAGGTTTTAAAAAATGAGAAGGGGCCAGAGAGATAGTGCAGGGTGTAGTTGCACACAGTCGAGCGGACTCAACTAAAACATTTTTAAACTAAAACTTTTAAACTAAAAATGCAGTTTAATTCACAAATTTAAATGATGCAAAGGAGCCAAAGAGATAGCACGGTGGGTAAGGCACTTGCCTTGCACAGCCTCCCAAGGTTCAACTCCAGACACCCCATGTGGTCCTCTGTAGCACTTCCAGAAGTGATCCCTGAGCACAGAGCCAGGAGTAAGTCCTGAGCACATAAGTAAGTCTGGTGTTGCCCAAAAACAACAACTACAACAAACTGTAATGATAAGAAGCTAAAGACACAACTTAATGGATTGAATACATGCTTTGAAGCAGGAAATCTGGATTCAATTCTCAGCACCAATGGACCTTCAGACTCCACCAGGAGAAAACCCTGAATACAGAGCCAGGAATAGGCCCTCATCACTCTTGGGTGTGGCAGAAAGATACCAAAATAATGATAATAATATTAATAATAATAAAAAATAAAATTAGATAAATAGTATGACCCAGGTGTTGTGGCGATTCAATATGTGGGAGTCAAATTTTGGTTTGGGGGCCCATCTAGCAATGCTCAAGAGTTACTTCTGGATCTGCACTCAGGAATTGCTTTGGACAGTGCTCAGGGGACAATATAGGGTACCAGGAATCAAACATGGGTCAGCCATGTGCAAAACAAACGCCCTACCCACAGGAGACTTTTTGTAAGAGGCAATAGGTATCCAATAGGAAGACAATAGTATGGAGTATGGGCAGAGAATGTCATCCTAAGCTCTGGGGAAGATGAATCTGAAAGCAGGAGGCAGGAGGGTGGAGGGACAGACAGGGCAAAGAAACACACTGTGTTCCTTGACTCTGTCCTGCGTGACTTCTCCGCTGCTGCCTTCTTCCCACCTAACTGTGTGCCCTTCCCCATGGGAGAGTCAGTGGATGTGGACATGAGCCCCATGATCCCCCTGACTGTGAACGATAGACTGACAAAGATGATTATTTTAAGTGAGTAACAAGGAAAACGAGCTCCATTTATCTCTAAGACTGGTGAGTTTAGGGCTGATGCAAAGGATGAACTGCTCATTGTTGGCATGGGTCAAGGAGTCCCAAAGGCCAGCTCACTAGGGGAGCACTGGCAACTCTAAGGAGGGCATATACAGCCAGCGCTTCTCCCTGGGGAGCTCGGAGAGAACATCCTACTTGGTCTTCACAGTCATGTGTGGTCAGGAGCAGGCACGCCGGTGGGCTGAGTTAGGAAATGAGGAGGACGAGGAAGAGACCACCTGAAAAGTGTCCCATCACTGAGTGGTAGAAAATTTCCTCAGAAAAAAAAGGTAAAACTTGTGAATAATAAAGACGAAGACATTGATGATGACAATGATGATGAAAAGGAAGAAACTGAAGGAAAATCCTCCATTTAAAAAATCTACATAGTGGCACCAGAGAACAGGTGTTGAGGCACCGACCCTGGTTCTATCCCCGCAACACATGTTCCTAGGAGAATCACCAGGCATGGCTCTGGAGGCCCCGGGCAGGCAAGACCCAAGTAGCACTATACCCTTACACCCTAGCATTGAACTCCAAGAGGAGGAGGAGGAGGAGAAGGAGGAGGAGTGGGAGGGGGCTCGGGGGAGTAGGAGGAGATGAAGGGGGTAGGAATAAGAATGAGAAGGGAGGAAGAGGAGAATGAGGAGGAAGAGGAGATAAAGAACTCTATATTATCTACCAAAAATTGCACAAAAATCAAATCAGAATGAAAAAGATGCAAATTCATCAACATCAAAATCAAAAGATTAAAAGCATTTCAAAAATAGGAAAATACTAAAACACCAAAAGAACCACATCTTTAAAAAGACACAAAACAGGGGTGCAATGCTGCCAGCAGGTCAACCTCTACCCATAGGGTGAGTGCATCAGTGGCTTAATGGTGCCTTCAGGCTTTCTGACACCCCAAAATTGTCCCCATGCCTCTGCCTGGACACCAACAACTTGGGGCCACATTTCTCAAGAAATTAAATGGCCAAATGTTAGGTGTGTTGAAGTCACAGCCACAAACCACCTGTGGCTCAGCTAAGCTGTGCAAGCTCATTTATCAGCTTTGTTTCTTGTTCCAGAGACCCATAAACAAATCTTGAAAGAGATCAGAAGTCATAGTTAATCTCAGAACCATGCAAGGCTGAAGAGATAGGGGTAAATTGGAGGGGGTGGGTCAGCCTGATGTCCGCCCAAGCAGAGGCCCCAGCAGCTGTTTGCTCCCACAATTGTCCCCATCCTGACTCCACCATCTCAGAACGGACGTCACCAAGATATAATCTGCTGAAAATTCGGGTATGAGTGTTTTGTGACTGAAATCTCCAGGCTTCCTCAGGGTCGGAATGGGCTACCTCCCCCCACCTCCCTGTACTTTGGAAGCCTTAGCAGTCACATCCACACCCCAAAGTTACCACCCAGTTAAAAGAGCTACTCCAGCCTTACCTTCCCAATAAAAATACCGAACAACTTAATCAAACACAAAAACCTCTTAGTACCTGTATTGCAAACCATAATTTACAAAAGGAGAGAGAGAAAGAAGAAAAGTATCTGACCTGACATAGAGACGGGCTAGGGGGTGGGGGTGTTGGGGGATGATGGGAGGGAAGGAAAAAGGGGACATTGATGGTGGGAAATGTACACTGGTGAAGGGATGGGTGTCGAATCATTGTATGACTGAAACCCAATCATGGATAGCTTTGTAATGGTCTATGTCACAGATATTTAATAAAAATAATATTATTAATAAATAAATAAAAGACACAGAAGAAAAGATGCAAACAAATATAGAAAAAGAAAGCTCTCTTCCAAAAGTGGAAGCCAAGTTCTGTGAAGGGTCACTCTGGAATGACTGGCCAGAAAGCTGCTCAGGATCTCAGTCAGTGGAAGAAGAGGCTTTAAGCAAATAGTTTAAATGTTATGTTAAAATGGTTGTCTTGCTTAATTGCTGTGTCAGTTGCTATCTTGCTATCCTGTTTCTAACCACAGAGTGAGGACTTGTCCGACAGTGTCTGATAAACGCTATCCAGGTTCAGTTGCCAAGAATGTGTTGTCCAAAATGCCTGTTTGGTTTTAAAAGCTGAAACTCTACCCTTTGCCTGGTTTTAAGTATGTATGAAATGTTATGAGAGAATACAGAGTTAGTGGTGACCAGACAAATGGAAGTGATGTGAAGATAAAAAATAAATGTGTAAAGAGTGTGAGAGATAGCAGGTAGTGTGCTTGTCTTATACACGGTCAACCAGAGTTCAATCTCTGGCATCTCATGTAGTCCTCAGGGGTGATCCCTGAGTGAAGAGTCAGGATTGACACCTGTGCGTTCACCGGGTGTGGCCCAAAAAACTATGTGATGTGTATGTAATAGGAGGAAGGAGGGGAGGGAGGAAAAAGAGAAGGGAAGGAGAAAGGGAGGGAGGGAAGGAGGAAGGGAGGGAGGAAGGAAGGAAGGGAGGGAGGAAGGAAGGAAGGAAGGAAGGAAGGAAGGAAGGAAGGAAGGAAGGAAGGAAGGAAGGAAGGAAGGAAGGAAGGAAGGAAGGAAGGAAGGAAGGAAGGAAGGAAAGAAGGAAGGAAGGAAGGAAGAAGGGAAGGAAGGAAGGAAGGAACAAATGAATGAACTACAGATTCAGAGAATGAAGAAGCATGAAAGGTGACTCAGGACTTTCCAACATGAGTAATTGTCAGGATAAAAATCACTGAATAAAATGGGTACCCAGAAAAAGAACTTCAAGAAAAAAAAAAAGGAGCATGTCTAAGTTCAAGTCAAATTTACCTCTTCGATCTTCCTGAGATTTATGGATATGTATATTATCTGGCTGATTCAGCATATTATATTGAATCAAAGGGTTGAGCCATCATAAACCAAATACAGATTTCTTCACTTCTCTAATACAGTGATATTCTGCCAAGAGCGTGAAATGAGCATTTTAACCAAGAAGAGAGATACACCATCTGGCTAATCAGAGCACCCAAGCAATTGTCCAATTCAACCCAGGGATGATTTGCTGTGGTACCTTTGTGTAGCAATAGCCTAATGATCATTCAAAATCCAACCAACCTCTGTTCTTTCACAAAGCTAAGTCTAGCACTGAGCACTCATTCCTCTGTGCTCCCATTGCACTGTGAACACAATTTCTATTTCATAGTAATCCCTGTTCCCACTGCATTGTTATCTGTTTGCTGGTAGGAAGTGGATGACAGCCCTTCAGAGGCAAAGACTTCCCTTTATTATCTTTAGACTCACAAGTAATGACAGAGAGGAAGCACAAACTGAATGAATGAAGAAAGACTGAGTTGGCAAGTTTTCTGATTCTAATTATGAAGAGCTAACAACAGGCAATGCCTCCCTCCGATTACGGCCAGAAAGCTGCATGAAAGACAAAAGGCCTCTGTTTGAAGGCCCTGGTTAGCTGCCAAGGTGGTCATACCTGAGGGAAATATGCTCCCAGAGAGACAGAAATTAATCGACTGACATGAGGCACCACTTTCCTTTTGAAGAAGGCGCCAATGAATGAACAGCACTTCCAGAGTCTGAAAGCTGCAGGAGAACCTGACAGCGGAGACGCTATGCAGACAGCCAGTCTTGCAAAACTGTAGGGCTGCAATGAGAGTCCAGGGTCGGGAGAAAAGCGCCCTGATCCTGGAGGGTCCAGGGCCGCAGAGGAAATGTAAACTAGGAAGTGATTTGATGCTGGCCAGTGCCCTCCTCCCGCCTTGGTGCTGGTGTGTGAGCAGTGAAGCGGGGACTGGGAGGGTGAAGCTTTGAGTTGCCCACCACAGAGACAGTGACCGGAGGCCAAGACCCATGAGGGATTCCTGCACGGCCACCTCAGGATCTCCCACACTGACCCCCTTGGACCCAGAGCTGGACCTCATGGATATGGACCTCGTGGACAGCACTTTGTAGACCTGGGCAACAGACCTACGCTTCGTAAATCTGTACCATGTAGACTAGAATTCATGGACCCGGACTAGTGGACATCACCTGGGCTTCATAGACTTAGACTTGGTCAACCTGAATGACATTGGCATGGACCTGAGAGCCTGGACAATGGGGACCTGCACCTCGTGAACCTGGACAACATGACCCCGGACAACGTGGGCCTAAACTCCGTGGACCTCAGCAACTTGGACCTGGACAATGTGGACTTGAAGCTCATGTGTCTGGACATCACAGAGCTGGACAATGTAGAGGACAGCTAGGAGGAACAGCGTTGGGGCTGTCCTCGCAGGTGTGGCGTGTCCTGTTGGCATGGCTGGTGAGAAGCTTCACAGGACCAAGTTGAAGGACACTGAAGCACGTGATTAATGATTAATGACTCTGTAATGCTCAGCAGGACCCTGGAACTTGTCATCTCGTGCAACTGGAGCTTTCTCGTCCTGGGACAATCTCCCCTCCTTCTCCTCAGCCCTCTCCACTCCACTTCAGAGTCTCCGTTGGTTCCTTGTGTGTGAAGATTGCCCTGTGTGAGCACTTACACTCAGCACGCCAGCCCCCAGTTTCTCCAGCTCTCACAAAGGGCATCTTCCCTTCCTTTGAAAGCCTGAATGATATTCCTCTCTTGCTTATGAGCCATACACATACATGTCCATTAACCGCTTTTCCTACCAGACCAAGATTTCTTGGTCTGTTCTATTTTTCTGGTACTGCCCTCCTGTCCAATGGCCGTCAAGCATTTCAGTTTTAGACCTTTCAAATGAAGACGACTGAGGAATGAAAAGATACCACAGCTTTAGAACAAAAACTAGGGTAAGTACTCTCGTTATGTCAGATGAGTAATTGAGAAGTTCATTATCAGTAAAAAAAAAAAACAAAAAAGCTATGAACAGATGCCCATTCTCAGTGTTTGGTTTTGATGGAGCAACTTAGTTACAATTCGGTGTTTTCCTTAAGATTAACAGAACGCAATGTTCTCACTATCCCCAAAGAATAGGCAAATGTGTCTATATGCTTGCCAAATAAATGATAAAATTGCTACAATTGTCATAAAAATGCAGGATTTTATAACTTAGCTCTTGCCTTTGTAGCCTAAATGGGGAACATTCAGCAAGTCCCATTTCTTAGTATTCCATATTTTCAACAGAATTCAACACACTTCATTAGGACATGTCTCTCTCCCAGAAAATAAATTACTTCACCTAGTCCTGATGAAAAGGAAATTATGACTAAAACGTTCATTCTTGTCTTGAGTAAACCAGTTATACTGACAGACATGAGTATAGCTGTCATGAGTATCCCTCCCCCAAACAACAAGTGAGGCTGAGTTGAGGGGGGCAAAGAAGGACCTCACTTTATACCTTCAGTCTCTGTCTCTGTCTCTCCATCCATGTCTCTGTTCCTGTCTCTCTCAGAGACAATGTGTTTTTCCATTGTTCTGAGACTATGTCTTTCTCCTTTCACTCTATTGGATCCTCAAGGACTTACCCTCAGCTTGCACAGCTCCAAAACTTCTTCTTGATTTCTTAAAGTGTGCCTGAGGGTGTGTGTGTGTGTGTGTGTGTGTGTGTGTGTGTGTGTGTGTGTGTGTATAAGAGAGAGACAGAGACAGAGACAGAGACAGAGAGACTGGATACAGCTTTGCATTCAGGATGCCCAAAGGTTCCATCCCTGGCACTGCATGGTCCCCTGAGCACAATCTGGTGTGGGCCACCCCCCAAAAAAGAATGAATGACTTCTTTCTTCCTTTCCTTTGTCCTCTCTCCAACAAGCCCACTATCGGGAGCTGCTCACCCGATCCTTTATTTTCTCCAGTCTTCACCCCTCACGTTTTCTCTCCTTTTCTTCACTTTATTTTTAAGTATCTGCCAAATTCTTTGTCTAAATTGGTGGGTGGGGAATTTGAGTCACTCGGAGGGATACTCCTAGCTCAGTGTTCAAGGGATGCTCCTAGCCATTCCTCGGGGACAATGTGATGTCAGGAATTGAACCCAAGACTCCTGCATGTGAAGTCTGCACTCGGCCCATTGCACCATCTCCCCGGCCCCTCACTGCCTAGCATGCTCTTTGTGCTATCGCATACTTAAACATTGGAATCCCTTCTCTTCACTGTATCACTGTCATCCCATAGCTCATCGATTTGCTAAAGGGGCACCAGTAATGTCTCCATTGTGAGACTTGTTGTTACTGTTTTTGTCATATCGAATATGCCACGGGTAGCATGCCAGGCTCTGCCGTGCGGGCGACATACTCTTGGTAGCTTGCCGGGCTCTCCGAGAGGGACAGAGGAATTGAACCTGGGTCGGTCGCGTGCAAGGCAAATACCCTACCCACTGTGCTATCACTCCAGCCCTTTCTTTTTCTTATTCTGCCAAATTATTTCCTAGAGCATTTGACACTTGCTCCATGATGCAGCACCTCCCAGAAGCCACTGGTTCATGTTACTCAGAACCACTTCAATCATCTCCTCCACTGCCCTTTTGTTCTGTTCAAATACGTCACCAAAACTCATTTCTTATTTTTATTAGGGTTTGCAATACTGTTAATAATGGTTTCTCGTGGGTGTAATTCCAACACCACACCCATCCCCTCCCTCTCCCAAAGACCCCAATGGCCCTCCCTCTCAACCCCTGCACCACCAACAACTCAATTATGTGGGTCAATTCTCCTGTATGTTGCCTTTGGACCTTTGCTGCTACCTTGCTGTGTATCTTTACATCATTCAAACTCTTCTCTGCCTTTTTTTTTTTTTTAAAGACAAGGCCTTACACCATCAAAATCCAGAGAACTGGCAGCACCCGCCTTGCTTTGGGGCTGAGAGGCACAGCCCTGGCCCAAAGCTTGGCTGCAGGTAGGGAAGTTCTACAGGTACAGGCTATGGCCTTCCTTCCCGTCACCTGCTCTGGGGCAGTGAGTGGCCATCTGTGTTGGGTAGACATGGGGAGCAGGAGTAGAGTCATAAATTTGGGGTTCTGATTTTCACTTTCTCCCTTTTCTTAGTGTAGTACCACACCATATCCCTCAGTGACACTCAGAGTCTCCATCAGAGACTCTCAATTCCAAATCCTCGTTTTCCTTCTCTCAGAACAGGATGGGTGGGACTGGAGCGATAGCACAGCGGGTAGGGCGTTTGCCTTGCACGTGGCCTACCCAAGTTCAATTCCCAGCATCCCACATGGTCCCCTGAGCACCGCCAGGAGTGCATAGCCAGGAGTTAACCCCTGTGCATTGCCGGGTGTGACTCAAAAAAAAAAAAAAAAAGGACGGGTATGTAATCATGGGTCATGTGAGGTGAAAGAAACAGCCAAAGTCCTGAACCTCCTTTTATTTTCCCTTTAGGGCATTTGCCTTGCATGCAGCCAGCCCGGGTTCGATTTATCCACCCCTTTTGGAGAGCCCGGCAAGCTACTGAGAGTATCCTGCCTGCATGGCAGAGCCTGGCAAGCTACCCGTGGTGTATTCAATACACCAAAACCAGCAACAAGTCTCACAATGGAGACGTTACTGGTGCCCGCTCGAGGAAATCGATGAACAACGGGATGACAGTGCTACAGTGCTATGTAAACATGGTTTACAAAGTTGTTCCTAATACATTTGTTATAGGCATTCAATTTTTCAACACCAATCTCACCACCAGTATGACCTTCCCTTCACTATTTTCCCCATTTTCCCAACAACCCCCCAATGCTGCCCCCTTAGCAGGCACAAAATAATTTATTTTATATTGCTTGTTACAACTAAATGGCTAATGGAATTATCAAAAAATAATTTAGTAAAAGAAAATTTGTAAAACTTGTTAGATCTCACCATGGGGGACACGGAATTCTTGCCTGAGGGTTTACTAAGCTAGTTAAAGCTTCTGTAATGTTGTTTACTGGGCTTAGTTGACGTCTATGTTACTTTCCCGTCTAATTTGGTATGCTCCTACTCGGATGTCAGTATTGTAGAATTTGGAGGTGTTGTGAGGCCACAAATGTGGCTGCAAGCTTTATAAAATCCAGGGTTCATAACTGGCCACTAGTTTACATAGTAATGGTTGTGGGATGTGGGTGTATTCCCTGGGGCTTCAGGATGGGGTGGGGAGCATCGAGGCTCCCTGCTCTCACTACAGTAAGACCCCAGAATTCTCAGCCTGAGAACCCAGTGTACCTGGAAATTTTGGCAGTTTGGCATCCCTGCAGGGCCTAATTGTGAAGCAGTGGAGTTGGGCCACAGGTATGGTGTCAGCTGTGGGGTGTGGGTGTGTCTGCCGGGGTTTCAGCAGGGTGGGGACTCACCTGTTCCCCTTCCCAAGGGCGCCCCAGAGTTTTCAGCTGGGATACCAGTGTACCTGTGGATTTGTGTGGCTTGTCCATCTCTTCTTAGATTTAACCATGAGTCTGTAAAGCGGGAACAATGGATGAGCTTACAGGGTGGCAGGTGTGGGGTGTGGATCTGGTTCCCAAGGTTTCTGTAAGTATGAGGGGAGGGAAGACTGTCTGCCCCAACTCGGAGAAAACTTCAGAGTTCCTTTTGCATCCGTTTATTTTTTATTATTTAATACTTTTTAATCAAAAAACTGTGGTTTACAAAGTTATCAATAGTTGAGTATAGGCATGTAATATTTCAACACCAGCTCCATCCACCCATCCACCAGTGTCAACTTTCTTCCACCAGTATTGCTATATTTCATGCCCACCACTGCATCTCCACTACTCATCTGCCTCCCTCAGCCTATCACTTTGATAGGCACATTACAGAATTTCAGTGGTTGCAGTTTAGCTCTCATGATTTTGGTGCTGTTCAGTCTTTGTTTTGGATATAGAGTTATGCTGTTCTCCCTGAGCCTCCTGTGAAAGACTTTCCATCAAGAGTTCTATTTCCAACCTCACCTGCATCTCTCACTGACACTGTGCAGAGTTTTCCAGGGCTCTGTGTCTAAGAAAGGCTGGGGTTATTTATTCTCTGCCTTCCATGTAGAGATTTGGGAGGCAGTCATGTCTGGGATTTAAGCCATTTATTTTTTTCTTCCCTCTTCTCTCCAGTTTCCAAAGCAGACACAGAAATTCCCCCTGTTAATGCTTGGGGATTTATGACATGTTTTTTCTTTGCTGTCATTTTGGTGGGACCTCAGAAAGGAAAAAAAGCAGTACGTTCAGACCTCTTTGATTGGAATCAAACATCAGCATCTTTTTTCATATTTGCTCTGTTCCTGCATGTTATGCAACTTACTGCATTGGAGCGGAGTGGGGAAGAGAGAAAGAATAGACAATGGGCAGACAATGAAGACAAGGGCAGAAGGAACACAGGAGGGGAAAGCAGGTTTGATCCAGGGCATATTCCCACCACAGCAATGCAGAGCGGAGGCTCAGGAGCTCACAGATCTACACGGTGTCTCAGGTCCAGGATACAGGGCCAGCTCCAGGCCCTAGAGAGAAGGAACCAAAGGGGCCCAGACCAGAGCTAGGGACCAGTTGAGTTCATGTGTGCCCAGGAGCTAGGGGCAAGGTGAGTTCATGTGTGCCCAGGGGCCTGTGCAAGGATTTGCTGAGTGAAACAGGAGTCCTGGGCAACTTGGGGCATCTGGAAGAACCACAGGCCACAGGGACCCCCTGATGCCCAGGGCAAGAGACCAGGAAGAAAGGGGGTGCCAGACGCTGAGGCAGCTCAGCCCAGTCTAAGGGGGGTGGAGTCCACAGCTGAACACAGCCTTTGTGCACCACCCAATAGGGCTTGCCACCATGTCACCGCCAAGCCTCAGCTCAACCACACAGACAGGTTCTGGTTAGAAGGTCCAGGACCCACGGGTACGGCCAGGCCACCTGCTGGCGTCCTCACCCTGAGACACAGCCCCCACACCGAATCTTATTCCAGGCCTTCCCAATGCCCAGGAGGATGCACAGCTCCAACCAGACCTTTCCTGGGCAGAGCGAGGGGTCCGCAGACTGGTGATCCAAGGTCCCAAAGCCACCACCCCCATCACCACTCCTCCAGGCCTCTGAATCTTGAGGGAAACCCTAGAGAGAAGACATAGGGAAACCAGGGGGGAGGAAGGAGACCCAGAGAGGAGGCACAGGAATGTGGAATGGGGAAGGCAGGCAAGGCTAGGGTAGCCAAAGAGGAAATGGGGAGAGGGTGGGGTGCGAGGCCTCTGTGCCATAGGGAACGCGAGCAAATGCCAGAACGCCAGGGGACACAGGACGCACACCTTGTGGTTTTCCAACACAGAACAAGAACCTGGAGACCATCGCCCCACGCCTGTAGATATGTGTATGCTCTAATCGTTTAGAAGACTGACTTTATTGTGCGGAGAAGCACCGACGGTAAATGTTTTCCAGATACCGGTGTTTCCATATCCAACGCAGCTTCGAGAAGTACAAAGGCAGAGGCAAACAGAGCTGTTCACCCTAACAATTATATCAAAGTCTGCGTCCAGGAGTCAGCCGGCAGAATGTAGACCAAGGAGGAAGTGGCTTAGCACCAGCAAGACTGTTTGTTGACAATGACTTCGTGCCCTGGACAGCAGCCGTGGGCAGGAACGCGGCCAGTGTGAGCTGAGTGCCAATAGATGCTCTGCTCTGTCCACTTGGGAGATGTCCCCATCTCTGCCTGGGGGACTCAGAGCCCAGTAGGGAGAGGAAGACGGAACCATGGGTGCTGAGCAGCCATGGGACACACAGCACCCTGTGCAGGCAGAGAAAGGAGCAGGGTGGGGGTCGTTTGGCTATGGGCACTGAGGACGGCGGCAGCACGCAGACCACTGCAGGGCAGGATCTTGATGGAAAAGCGGGCGAGACAGTGGTTCAGACCCAGACACCTTCTTTGAAAAAAAAATTAAATCACTGTGAGATAAACAGTTACAAAATTGTCCGTGATTGGGTTTTAGTCATACAATGTTCCATCACCCATCCCTTCACCACTGAGCATTTCCCACCACTAATGTCCCCAATTTCCCTCCTTCCACCCCCCAAGACCCCCAATCTGCCTCTACAACAGACACTTTCTCTCTCTTTCCTTTCTTCCTTCTCTCTCCTTCCTTCCATCCCTCTCTCCTTCCTTCCTTTCTTCTCTTCCTTACTTCTTTTCTTCCTTCCTCCTCCACTCTCTTCTTTTGGTCATTATGGTTTGCAATAGGTGATATAAGGTTATCATGTACATCCCTTTGCCTACTTTCAGCACTCAGATCTTGTCAGAGTTTTTATTTCCAACTGTCATTGTCAGAGTGGTCTCCTCTAACCTAACTACCCCCTCCCCCCTCTCCCACTTGTGACAAGCATCCAACCGTGAAGCGTCCTCCTAGCCCTTATGTCTATTGTATAATAATATACAATAACTAATAACTGTATCACTGTCATTACTGTCATCCCGTTGACCATCGATTTGATTGAGCGGGTGCAAGTAACGTCTCCATTTGTCCTAGCCCTGAAATTTTAGCAGCCTCTCTTTACTCGTTCTTCCTAGTGGTGCCCCATTGGAGGCTCTTTCAGGGTAAGGGGAATGAGACCCATCATTGTTACTGTATTTGGCATATTGAATACCCCACAGAGAGCTTGCCAGGCTCTGCCGTGTGGGCAGGATGCTCTCGGTACCTTGCCAGGTTCTCCGAGAGGGAGAACTAGGTTATAAGAAGTCGCACGGCCGGGGCTGGAGAGATAGCACAGCGGGTAGGGCATTTGCCTTGCACGCGGCCGACCCGGGTTCAAATCCCAGCATCCCATATGGTCCCCTGAGCACGGCCAGGGGTGATTCCTGAGTGCATAGCCAGGAGTAACCCCTGTGCATCGCCAGGTGTGACCCAAAAAGCAAAAAAAAAAAAAAAAAAAAAAAAGAAGTCGCACGGCCACAAATGCGGCCACGTGGTTCCGGGAGTGTTAGTAGATAATTATAGATAATAATCTAATAATATGTTTTTTATGTCTCACAGATTAGTGAGATCATTCTACGTCCAGGTGCCTTCCTGAGACTTTCATGAGGTGAAGCAGCTTCAGCCATGCCATGAAAGGCGATGTCCAAGGGACAAGTTTAAGAGCCAGTGGAAGTTTTCTATTGGTTCAAACAGACAAAGAGTTTTTATTTTAGAAGACAAAAGGATAATTAATGATCACACAATGAGAGTTTGGAGGGTCACATCTTCTAATCGTTGAGATTCTTCAAGATGTAGAGAGACACTCCAGCACTCCTTGTTCGAGGCACCGGGAGCTGTGTTTACAGAACTTTCCAGCTGAGAACTATCACTGTGGGGAGAAACTTGGGAGGGCTTCATGCTCACCACTTTGCCACCAGTGCCACCCATAGGATGCCAATCCACCACTGGGGCATCCTTGACTAATGAAAAAAATACCATGATCATGGTAAAAAATGTATATCCCCTTCACCTGTTACTTTGGCTTCGTTGGGTTTTATTAGCACCAAACACTGCAGTCTAGTCATCTGTTCTGCCTCCTTGCCTCTCATTATCATTCCAGAGTTTATTAAACAAAAAGTTAAGGACAAAATTAAGTGCTTTGGTTGCAACAGCTTTGCAAAACACTCTGACCCTCTTACTCTATGCTTCTGTGTTTTGTCTTCCTTAGATGAGTGGTTAGAAACCTAATTCCCAAGTTAAGTTTCTATATTTGGTCCAACATGGAACACTTTTGTATTGAAAGGGTTGGGTCAGGACAATCTAAATTCTGCCCTTGAAGAAAGCAGGCACAGAAGGAACCAGGCCGTGCCATGCTATTTTAGGGATTCAGTTTGTTGAAAAGTTTTCCAAGTCTTACTCTGGGACATTTACAGAGCAGTCTTGAAAACATTTAATAGAACAGGTTTTAAAAGTGTCTTTCCTGGCAAGAGAGATAGTGTAGGATGAAGGCACTTGTCTTGCATGCAGCCAATTCCAGTTCAATACCTGCCCCCACCCACCCACCCATCCAATGGTTCCCTTAACACGACCAGGAGTGAACCCTGAGCACAGAGTGAGGGGTAAGCCCTGAGCACTTCAAGTTGTGGCCAAGAGCAACAAAAAAGTCTCATTTCTGTATCTGAGATGATTCAGCCGGACTGAACTCAGTACTGAGGCTGAGAACCTGGCAAAGGAGGAGGCCATAGTTGTGAGTTCAATCTGGTTGAATCATCCAGGGAAACAGCCCTGGAGAGAAAGAAATGGGATCAGGGCTTAGAACCTCTGAAGGAAGGTAGGTCCTGGGGGGCAAATGGGCTTTTTGCCCCTGTTTCTATGTGACTGGTCTCTAGGAAGCAAGAAAAATCCCCCCAAACAAATCAGCTTCTTTTTCAAAGTCTTTTTTTTTAATTTTTTTAATTTTATTGAATCACCGTGAGATAGTTCCAAGCTTTCATGTTTGAGTTGCAATCTCACAATGATCAAACACCCATCCCTCCACCAGTGCACATTCCCCACCACCAATATCCCGGGTATACCCCCCTTTCACACCCTCCCCTTGCCTCTATGGCAGACAATATTCCCCACACTCTCTCTCTCTACTTTTGGGCATTATGGCTTGCAACACAGACACTGAGAGGTCATCATGTTTGGTCCATTGTCTACTTTCGGCACGCATCTCCCATCCCAACTGGTTCCTCCAGCCATCATTTTCTTAGTGATCCCTTCTCTATTCCATCTGCCTTCTCCCCACCGCTCATGAAGCAGTCTTCCAGCTATGGGGCGATTCCCCTGGCCCTTGTATCTACCATCCTTGGGTGTCAGCCTCATGTGATGCTACCGTACACTCCACAAATGAGTGCAGTCCTTCTATTTCTGTCCCTCTCTTTCTGACTCATTTCACTTAGCATGATACTCTCCATGTCTATCCACTTACAAGCAAATTTTATGACTTCATCTCTCCTAAGAGCTGCATAGTATTCCATTGTGTAGATGAACCAAAGTTTCTTTAACCAGTCATCTGTTTTAGGACACTTGGAGTGTTTCCATATTTTGGCTATTGTGAAAAGGGCTACAATAAATATATAGGTACACATGTCATTTCTACTGTGCTCTTTTGCATCCTCGGGATATATTCCCAGAAGTGGTATTGCGGGGTCATATGAAAGCTCAATTTCTAGTTTTTGAAGAACTGTCCATATTGTTTTCCAGAAAGGCTGGACCAGTCGGCATTCCCACCAGCAGTGAAGGAGCGTCCCTTTTTCCCCACATCCACACCAGCACTGGTTGCTTTTGTTCTTTTGAATGTGTGCCAGTCTCTGTGGTGTGAGATGATGTCTCATTGTTGTTTTGATTTGCATCTCCCTGATGACTAGCGATGTGGAGCATTTTTTCATGTGCCTTTGGGCCATTTGTATTTCTTTTTTGAGGAAACTTCTGTTCATTTCTTCTCCCCATTTTTTGATGGGGTTGGAAGTTTTTTTTCTTATACAATTGTACAAGTATCTTGTATATCCTGAATATTAATCCCTTATCAGATGGGTATTGGGTAAATATTCTTTCCCATTCTGTGGGCTCTTTCTGTATTTTGGTCACTGTTTCTTTTGAAGTGCAGAAGCTTCTTAGTTTGATCTAGCCCCATTTGTTTATGTTTGCTTCCACTTGCATGGTCAGTGCTGTTTCGTCCTTAAAGATGCTTTTAGTTTCAGTGTCATGGAGAGTTCTGCTTATATTTTGTTCTATGAACCTTATAGATTCATGTCTGATATTGAGGTCTTTAATCCACTTTGATCTGACTTTTGTGCGTGGCATTAGGCAGAGGTCAGAGTTCATTTTTTTGCAGGTAGCAATCCAGTTTTCCCAGCACCACTTGTTGAAGAGGCTTTCTTTGTTCCACTTTGCATTTCTTGCTCCTTTGTCAAAGATTAAGTGGCCATATATTTGGGGGTCTGTGACAGGATATTCAACTCTGTTCCATTGGTCTGCAGGTCTGTTTTTATCCTAATACCATGCTTTTGCAAAGTCTTTATGCTGAATTCCAAGCCTACTCCAGGACCTTTAAGTATAAGCATGTGGTGAGAGGGAGGGGGATGCCCCCCTCCCCCGCTGGCCTGAGAGCAAGTATACACACCTGAGCCCTTGAGGGGGAGAAAGAATCCTCATACACTGCTGAGGAGAATGTTGATTGGTTTGACCTCTTTAGAAATCAATATGAACACATCCCAAAAAGCTAAGAACTGAGTTTCCATATGACTCCACAATTCCATTTCTTAGCCCAAGAGCCCAAAATTGCTATTTAGAAAAGATATTTATTTGCACTCATGGTCCATTGCAGAACTCTTCACAATTGTCAAGATCTGGAAACAACTCAAGTGTTCAAGAACAGATGACTGGATAAAGAAACTGATGTGGGGCTGGAGCAATAGCACAGCAGGTAGGGCGTTTGCCTTGCTGACCCAGACTCAATTCCCAGCAGCCCATATGGTCCCCCAAGCATCACCAGGAGTAATTCCTGAGTGCATGAGCCAGGAGTAACCCCTGTGCATCGCCTAGTGTTACCCAAAAAAGCAAAATAAAAATTAATTAATTAATTAAGTAAAGAAAGAAAGAAAGAAACTGATGTGATTCTCTCCTCCTTCAAAGAAGCCCGTGTTCTCTTTTGAGCATGTTACTCTCTCTATTTCTCTTCCTCCCTCCTCTTCCTCAAAACTTAAATAAAACCTGTTTTAAGAAAAAAAGAAAAAAAAGAAGAAACTGTGGCCTATATGCACAATGGAATCCTCAGCTCTAAAACCAGGTGAAATCATGCAATCTCCACGCTGTGGGTGGAACTGACAAGGATCACGCTGAGCGAAGTCAGCCAGGAGCAGAGATGCAAAATGATCTCACTCATCTGTGGGACATAGCAAAAAAAGAATAAGGAAATAGCTAATGCCCAAAGGCAATAGAACATGAGAATTGGCCAATAGAACTGATTCTACCACAGTGAGAGGCTGGGAGGTTGAGGGAGAATTCTAGGACAATATGGTGGGGGGGAAGCAGACGTTCTAGTGGAGGGCGTTGGGTGTGCCGTTGAACTGTTGTACTCGTGAAACCCTACCATTAGCCACATTATAAATCACAGTGCTTCAAATAAAAAATGTTAAAAACCAATCTAAGCCTTCTCATCTTCTACTTGGAAGAAGCTGAGATTCTTGCTTCTTTCTCGTCAGGTGATGGGAGAGCCTGGCTCCTGCAGAAGCAAATGCCAGTCTCTCGGGGAGGACTCCTCTGGGCTCTCAACATCTCCTGACACGATCTTTAAGTCATTTAAATCTCACAAAGTTTCTCTGAGTGCAAGAGAGCAGAAACAACGACTAACAAATGGGGTTCACCACACAAGGCTTCAGAGACTAAAACTGACAGGCAACGACGGAGAGACAACAAAAGGCCATATAGAACATCACCAGGCAGGGGAGAAAGCACACAGGTCAGCATTGCTTGCATAGGGGCACCCCCAAGCTCTATAGACATGGACCTGGGTGCCCCCAACACCCATTCGTCATGCTCATAACCAGCTGGGCATTACTGGTGGTGACCCCGTAGGTACTCCTTAGGAGATTCCCCAGAAAACAACTGAGGAATTTCAGATATCTTAGAAATTTTAAATGTAGTTGTTGGGGGCCGGAGCAATAGTACAGTGGGTAGGATGTTTGCCTTGCACGCAGCCAACCCATCTCCAGCATTCCATACGGTCTCCAGAGCAATGCCAGGAGTAATTCTTGAGTGCAGAGCCAGGAGTAACCCCTGAGCATCACCAGGTGACCCAAAAAGTAAAAAAATAATAATAATAATTAAATGCAGTTATTTTTTTAAAATGTCATCATAAAGATAACCAGAAAAGTCTGTGTTAAACTAGCAAAAAGATTTATTTATATTTTACTTATTATCTTGGTGAGCAAGGAAGAGTCTACTGAGAAGTAAAAATAAAAAATAAAATAAAAGTAGACACCCATTCCCACAGCTGCCCTCGGTCACCCAACCTTACAGATTCACGACTAATCTCGGAAGAGATGCAAGCCACAAAAACCCACCGGCTCTCTGGTTTTCCTACTGAGAACTCTGGAGCCCTCAGGATGGGGAGTGGGCAGAGACCCTGCCCTGCTGAAGCCCCCGAAGCCACACCCACACCCCTCAGCTGCCTCTATGGAGCCAACTTCACTGCCCATAGGAAACCCTCAGGTAAGGATTTAATGACCCCACAGTGAGAAATAACAATTTTCACAAATTCCCTTTTTACTGGACTGGAGCAATAGCACAGCGGGTAGGGCATTTGCCTTGCACCTGGCCAACCCAGTTTCGATTCCTCTGTGCCTCTCGGAGAGCCTGGAAAGCTACCAAGAGTATCCCATCTGCACAGCAGAGCCTGGCAAGCTCCCCATGGCATATTCCATATGCCAAAAATAGTAACAACAAGTCTCACATGGAGACATTACTGGTGCCCACTCGAGCATATTGATGAACAACGGGACGATAGTGCTACAGTGCTACTGAAATATATTTCGAGAATTTCATTATGCATTTCTTTGTAATAAGCAATATAAAACATATTATTTTGTGCCTGTTAAGAGGGCAGGCTTCTTTGGAAAGGGGGGTGGGGGGTGATGGGAGGGAAAACCTGGGAATATTGGTGCTGGGAAATGTACACTGGTTTTGAAATACTGTATGACTGAAATTTAATCATGAACGGCTTTGTTATGCTCTAAAAAAAATAATAATAAAATAAAATAAAATAAAAAGACAAAAATGCCAGTGTTAAATTTATTTGAAGATAAAGTTATGCATTTCTAATTCTATACCAATTTATAATTTTTCAGTACTCAATGATATCGGGACCCGTGGCTGAGATATGCGGGACCCATGGCTGAGATCTCCAAGCCTGCTGGAATCAGCACTGGGCCTCCTCCACCCAGGTCGCCTGTTTTCCAGTAGCTTGGCAGCCACACCCACAAATCACCCCCAGTGCCATGTAATCTCATCAACGGCCAAGATCCAGAGAATATAAAACAAAACTCCCAGAAGAGAGCAGAATCTCACACAGCAGAGCCTGGCAAGCTACCCATGGCATATTCGATATGCCAAAAACTAACAATAATGGGCCTCATTCCCCTGACCCTGACATGACAGGGTTGAATGAGACATTACTGGAGCCCACTCAAGCAAATCCATGAGCAATGGGATGACAGTGATACAGTGATACAATGATATCTAAACATTGTAGCACTCAAATTTTAATTTTTTTTGTTTTTTTTAATTTATTTATTTTTTTAATTAGTGAGTCACCATGAGGGTACAGTTACAGATTTACATATTTTCGTGCTTGTGTTTTCCTCATACAATGTTCAAGAGCCCATCCCTCCACCAGTGTCCATTCTCCACCACCAGTGAACCCAGTATCCCTCCCACCCCCCGATCCCATCCCCCCACCTCATCTCGCTTTTGTGGCAGGGCATTCCAATTTGTTCTCTCTCTCTCCTTTTGGGTGTTGTGGTTTTTAATAGGGATATTGAGTGGCCATCATGTTCAGTCTCTAGTCTACTTTCAGCATGCATCTTCCTTCCCTCATGGGATCTCCAATCACATTTTACTTGGTGTTCCCTTCTCTATCTGAGATGCCTTTCCCCCAGCATGTGAGGCCAGCTTCCAAGCTATGGAGTCAACCTCCTGGTATTATGTACTACTATTCTTGGGTGTTAGTCTCCCATTCTGTTACTTTATATTCCACAGATGAGTACAATCTTTCTATGTCTGTCCCTCTCTTTCTGGATCATTTCCCTTAGCATGATACTTTCCATGTTGATCTACTTATATGCAAAGTTCATGACTTCATCTTTTCTAACAGCTGCATAGTATTCCATTGTATAGATGTACCAAAGTTTCTTTAACCAGTCATCTGTTCTCGGGCACTCAGGTTTTTTCCAGATTCTGGCTATTGTAAATAGTGCTGCAATGAACATATAAGTGCAGATGTCATTTCAACTATACTTTTTTGCTTCTCCGGGATATATTCCCAGAAGTGGTATTGCTGGATCAAATGGAAACTCAATTTCTAATTTTTTGAGAATCATCCATATTGTTTTCCAAAGGGGCTGGACCAGTCAGCACTCCCACCAGCAATGTAGAAGGGTCCCTTTGTCCCCACATCCTCTCCAACAGCGGTTGCTTTTGTTCTTTTGGATGTGTGCCAGTCTCTGTGGTGTGAGGTGGTATCTCATGGTTGTTTTGATCTGCATCTCCGTGATGATTAGTGATGCAGAGTATTTTTTCATGGGCTTTTTGGCCATTCGTATCTCTTCCTTGGAAAAGTTTCTGTTCATTTCTTCGGCCCATTTTCTGATGGGGTTGGATGTTTTCTATCACTTTGTATGTGATAGATAAAAATAATTGATGTGATTTTAAAAATAGGGGGGCAGACTTGGGGATGGTAGATGGGAAACTGAGCACAATGGTGGAAGGAAAGTCACACTGGTGGTGCTGGAACATTGAATGCCTGTAACAATTGTATTATGAACAACTTTGTGAACCAAGGCGTTTTAAATAAAGTTTAAGAAAAGAAGTAAAGGTAGGGGATCAGAGCCATGATGCAGGGGGTAGGGCACTTGCCTTGCACGCAGTCAACCAGGGCTCAATACCCGGCATTCCATATGGTCCCCAAGCCCATCAGGAGTGATCCCTGGGTGCAGAGCCAGGAAGCCCTGAGCACTGCTGAGTTTGCCCCACACCTGAAAAGCAAGCAAAGGTAGAAAGGGAAATCATTATAACACTCGGCCTATGTTTATAGGCTAGAATTCAGGAGATGGGGAAGGCTTCTTGAAGTAAAAATCGGATAAAATAATTGAGTAGTGCTCATGTTGGTGGGAAGGACAGAGAGGTGATATTTTCCCAGAATATCACTTAGTGGAGCATATATGATCTTAAATTTTCAGTGTAGGTTGTTGTCAAAGAAACTAGTTCCTGTTTTGTAATTTTCCATTTCTTCATTAA
Source organism: Sorex araneus (assembly GCF_027595985.1). NCBI lineage: Eukaryota > Metazoa > Chordata > Mammalia > Eulipotyphla > Soricidae > Sorex > Sorex araneus. The sequence goes on from NC_073305.1 coordinate 185,610,043, forward strand.
CTCAATTCATATTCTTCAAAGTCAGTGGGTGACTTATTTAGATTAGACTAAATCAAAATAATAATTAATAAATTTGAAGCTGAATTTGAAAAAGAAATTCTAGCCTGAATGCATCAATAAGAGCCGGCAATAGATAATGTAAAAAGATGAGAGTAATATCAGGGCATTTGGAAAAGATGGGAAAGATACATCTGATCAGAATCCCGGAAGGTCCAAAAGGAGGGAACTCAGCAAAGCATAATCTGAAAAACATACAACCAAATTTTTCAGAACTGGTGAAGTAAACAAATCCCACGACATTGGAAGTCAACTAATATAGCAATATCAATAGTGAACTTGCATATACAATGCAGTGAAACAGGTCAAAGCAATATTGAACAGAGTAAGAACCAAGAAAAACAAGTAGACAGATGATTTTTCAGTGATCAAAGTTCAAAGATAGTGGAAGTATATCTCCGCTGACTCAATGCTTGGTATAAAGGTCAGTGCAGTGGCTGTGGGGGCCAGGGAGTCCGTTGCCCACCCATCCCCAGATGTGAGCTGGTGAGAGCAATGGCCGCCCCTCACCTGCCTACTAAGGTCATGCAAATCTCTCTTGTTCGACCTAACCCAGGGAAAGGAATGCAAGGGACGGGGCTCCCTGCTTTACCCGAGGACCAAGAAGAGCCTAGCGCATATGTCCACGGCCAGCTACTCTACAGCGGACAGCTGCCTCTGGAAGCTACACGTCCACTATTGTCAACTCTCCTCCTTCATCCTGCTTCCTCGGTGAACACAGAACTGAGCACAGCCACTTCCCCCCACACCCTCACACTGGTCTGTGGCCCTTCAAGCTGACTGCCACATGCCAATGGGGCGACCATGCACACAGAATCCCTCAATGCCCAACAATGGTTGTTTGCTGCCCCCTGAGGCCACTACAGCTGCTCCGTCTCCACCGACAGGGAGCCAGCTCAGCCCAGGACCATCCACCCTCCCACCTGCGTCTGAGAGGGCCTGCTTGTTCTTTCTTGAAAAGCTGTTGGATTTTCATCAAGGAGTCCCCTCATTTGGGGACTAGTGATGGAGAGATAGTACAGCAGGTAAGGCATTTGCCTTGCATGCAACCAACCCAGGTTCAATTCCCCAGCACCCCTGATGGTCCCCCAATGAATGCACCAATGAACCCTGGTGCATTCAGGATCTCTGAGACACACACGTTGTCCCCCTGCCCTGAGACCCCTTTGTTGGCAGGAGATGGTGGCTTCCTCTCTCTGTTGGCCTTGACTCCTGAACCATATGAGAGACCTTGGACCAAATCTGTAGGGTCAGCATCGTATTTGAGTTCAGGTGTGTGTCCACTCGGTTACTGGAGCATTGCCACCCCCAATGCCAGGACTCCCGCTCACCCTCCCTCACATGCTGAAGGACGGTGGGTACTCCAGGTACCCTGAGTCTGTCCCTTTCCCATGGGGGTGAGGAGTCATTTGTCTGGTGTCCTCACTCCGCAGCTGCATCGTCCTGTGGGGGTCGGGGGAAGAGGAGGCCCTGCAGAAGGAAGCTGAGGAGCCAGGTAGGGTTGCTGGTCCCGGGAAGGGCAGCCTCGCTCCTGCCCTGCCCCTGCTCAGCCCCTCTCTCACCCGACCCCGCCTCCCACCCGCCTGAATCATGCCCTTGTAGAGGGAGTGGGAGGGCTGTGCAGGGAGGTCTTTGGGACAAGGTGACACTGGAAATTGAGGGCTGGAAATGGGGAATCCTAAAGGCATAGAGGGTGTGAAGCTAACCCTGAAATTATATATATTAAACTAAGGTTAGATAAAAAAAAAAGAGGGAGAAAGAAGTACCATTTAAAATGCAACACAGGGGCTAGAGAGATAGTACAGCAGGTAAGGCATTTGCCTTGCATGCAGCCAACCCAGGTTCAATTCCCCAGCACCCCTGATGGTCCCTCAAGCCCCGTCAAGAGTGATCCCTGAATAGTAGAGATAAGGACCAGGAGGATTGCTTCACGGCTTGAAAGCCAGCCTCACATGCTGGGGGAAAAGGCAGCTCAGATAGGGAAGGGACCACCAAGTAAAGGGTGCTTGGAGGGCCTGCTCAGGGTGGGAGATGTGGGCTGAAAGTAGACTATAGACCAAACATGATAGCCACTTAGTACCTGCATTGCAAACCACAACATCCTAAAGGAGAGAGAGAGAGTAAAAGGGAATGCGCCTGCCACAGAGGTAGGGGGAGAGGGTTGAGGGATGGGGTGGGGGTGGTGGGAGGGGTACTGGGAACATCGGTGGTGGAGAATGGGCATTGGTGAAGGGATGGATACTCAATCATTGCATGACTGAAATGTAAGCACAAAAGTTTGTAAGTCTTGGGGCTGGAGCGATAGCACAGTGGGGAGGGCGTTTGCCTTGCACGCGGCCGACCCGGGTTCAATTCCCAGCATCCCATATGGTGGTCCCCTGAGCACCACCAGGGGTAATTCCTGAGTGCAGAACCAGGAGTAACCCCTGTGCATTGCTGGGTGTGACCCAAAAAGCAAAAAAAAAAAAAAAAAGTTTGTAAGTCTATAACTGTATCTCACAGTGATTCATTAAATAAATACATAAATAAATAAATAAATAAAACAGTGATCCCTGAGTGCAGTCAGGAGTAAGCTCTGACCACAAATGGGTGTAGCAAAAAAGTTATAATAAATATATGCATAAAATGCAATGAGCCCAAAATTGCTATTTAGAAAAGCTATTTATTTGCACTCCTGGTTCATTGCAGAACTCTTCACTATTCAAGATCTGGAAACAACTCAAGTGTTCAAGAACAGATGACTGGATAAAGAAGCTGATGTGGGGCTGTAGAATAGCATAGCGGGTAGAGCGTTTGCCTTGCACGCGGCCGGCCTGGGTTCGATTCCCAGCATCCCATATGGTCTCCTGAGCACCACCAGGAGTAATTCCTGAGTGCAGAGCCAGGAGTAACCCCTGTGCATCGCCAGGTGTGACCCAAAAAGAAAAAAAAAAAAAAAAGAGATATGTTCCTCCCTGGTGCAATAGCGCCCTCTGGCTTCTGGTGGGCTGGTCAAGCCTAAACCAGGCTGTTAAAACGTTTCTCCACTTTCCAGCCAGGAATTCGTATGGGACTGTGGGTGTCTAGGTATATAAAACAGATGTTCAAATCGTACATTTACTGATAATAACTCAGAAAGAAAATAACTTTATTATTTGTGGGGAGTTCACAAGAAATTTATTTTAAAACTTAATCAAAGGATTGGAGAATTTTGGACCACTCCCAGCAGTGCTCAGGGACTATTCCTGGCTCTGTGCTCAGGGTCACTCCTGCTGGTGCTCAGGGAACCATATGGGGTGCCTGGTTACAGCATCAGCTGCTTTGCAGAGCAAGTACTTTGCCGCTACCTCTCTCTCCCCTGCCTCTCTCTCTCCCTTTCCCCCCCCTCTCTCTCTCTCTCACACACACACACTTTAAAAGTAATTTTTTTTAAATTTTTTTCATAACTCCCCAATGCTCAATTACCTGAATATTGCAGTCATATCCCCAGTTTAAGGCACTCAGGTTCAGGAGCAGGAAAGACAGGACAGCAGGTAGAGCCCTTGCTTTGCACATGGCTGATCAGATTCTATTTCCGGCACTGTTTATGGTCTCTCCCCACCCCCCACCAAGCCAGCCAGGACCATTCTGAGCACAGAGCCACAGTTTCGGCGGCAGTCAATGACTGGGTGAGTGAACAGACAAAAAATGTGAAGAGCGCACAGCCTGTTTCCACCCGCAGCGCCTCCTGAGCACAGGCCTGGTACATGAGGCGATGCCAGCACTATCCCCCCGTCTCACATGCCACCAAAGTGCAAGGAATCGCCAGGGGTTTTTGTTTGTTTGTCTGTTTTCTCTGAAATATATTTTAGTTTAGTTTAGCTTATTTATATATCCCGGCAAGCTACCGAGAGTATCCCGCCCATGGCAGAGCCTGGCAAGCTACCTGTGGTGTATTCAATATGCCAAAAACAGTAACAACAAGTCTCACAATGGAGACGTTACTGGTGCCCGCTCGAGCAGATCGATGAACAACAGACAACAGTACTATAGTGCTAATATGAGACTGACACTCAAGGACAATAGACACAAGGGCCCGGAATATTGCTTCGTAGTTGGAAGCCTGTCTCATGAGCTGGGGGAGAAGGCAGCTGGAATAGAGAAGGAATCACTAAGTCAATGATGGTTGGAGGAATCAGTCGGGATGAGAGATGTGCGCTGAAAGTAGATAAAGGACCAAACATGATGGCCTCTCAGTATCTGTATTGCAAACCATAATGCCCCAAAGTAGAGAGAGTGTACGGGAGAAACTGTCTACTGTGGAGGCAGGGGGAGGGTTGGAAAGGGGGTGATACTAGGGACATTGGTGGTGGAGAATGTACACTGGTGGAGGGATGGGTGTTTGATCAATGTATGACTGAAACTCAAACATGAAAGTTTCTGACTATATCTCATGGTGATTCAACAAAAATAAACTAGCACTGTAGCACTGTCATCCTGTTGTTCATCGATTTGCTTAAGCGGGCACCAGTCACGTCTCCATTGTGAGATTTGTTGTTACTGTGTTTGGCATCGGATACGCCACAGGTAGCTTGCCAGGCTCTCCAAGAGGGGCGGAGAAATCGAACCCGGATCAGCTGTATGCAAGGCAAACGCCCTACCACTGTGCTATGTCTGTTCCTCTCTTTCTGTCTGACTCATTTCACTTAGCATGATACTCTCCATATCCATCCACTTATAAGCAAATTTCAATTTCATCTCTCCTAACAGCTGGAATCACCATGTTTTAAAAGAAGAAACTACCCAAAATGAGATGCCTCTCACACACATGGGGCCAGCAAAGACTCTTCTGAGGCACTTACAGGTTTAAACGGGGTGAAATCTGGCTGAGCAAGTCCCCATGACCGCAGCTCATGAATAACTGGCTGGCCGGCCACCAAAGGAATGTGCATTTGTAGCCACGAGATAAGGCAACGGAATGAGCTGTGAAAATGCATTCGAAAAGGTGATCAGAGCCTTGTAAAAACGCTGCTCTAAAACAATGACTCGGCAGGCTGAGAGTAATAAACGCGAGGCTAATTGGCCCATGGGGTTTGAGTGGGGACTTTTTGTCTGTGAGGCACAGATGACTGTGTAACAGAAAACATCTGTTTGGGCATCTCTCAATTACAATATATCCCAGGGAAGAAGGCCTGGGATTCAGAAATCCAGTGGGAAGTGGAAACGAGCTTTTCCTCATTTAGGCTTGAGCCCTCAAACGTACCTCTTGACCTTCTGCAATTCTTCTTCGAATGGATTTTTGGGGTCACCACACCCGGCAATGTGCAGGGTTACTCCTGACTCTGCACTGCTGGCCGTGCTCAGAGGACCCTAGGGATGCCAGGGATTGAACCTGGATCTGGTGTATGCAAAACGAATGCCCTCCCGCTGTCCTGTCGCGCGGCCCACCTTCTGCAATGCGTAAAGAGATGTAAGCGCCTTCTCAGAGACGGTCAATGAGGCAAGGAGGCGCTTAAACGGGAGTTGTGCTGAGGCCAGTTCAGAAACGCGTCCCCGTTCACATTGGGGCAGCTGGACAGGGCCACAGCCCGACTCACTGCGGGATTGACCAGGGAGCGTGAGTCTGGGTCTCAGGGCTCAGGAGGCGGGAGCAAGAAGGCAAGTGGGCAGAAAACGTCCTGGGTCATCTGAAAGAGCCCGAGACCTCTGGCGGCCTCTGCTGTCCCCGCCCTTCTTCCCGGCAGTTCCTGAGCGCCCTGTCGCACACCCCACTAAGCTAGACTCTTCCCGAAGTCTCCACAAGGCCAGCTGGCCCCGCCTCGCCAACCCTCTCCCCCAGCCCACTTCGCCCTCCCCCTCTCAGCCCCACCTCCCATCACACCCTCTGGGGGTCCTCACCCGCCTGCTGGAGCCCCTGCATCTCATGACCGCCCGCCCCCCTGCCCCCTTATCCTAATCCTTTCTGGAGCCACAGGTAGGACCAGCAACCTGACAGGGTTCTGCCCTCTTAAAATCCTCCAGGGGGCTCGAGAGACAGTGCAGCGGGGAGAGCATTCGACCCAGGTTCCATTTCCAGCATCCCAGGTGGTCCTCCCAGCATCCCAGGGTGACGCTTGGGTGCAGAGCCAGGAGGAAGCCCTGAGCATCACTGGGCGTGGGCTAGGCCAAGCAGGAGAGGGTACAGGGGACCTGGGCTCTATTCGAGGTACCAGGTGGTACCCCAAGACCACCACAGTAGCCCAAAGAGCCCCTGCACTGCCCACCCGAGCCACGCCAGCCTCTGGGCCTTACATTGAACCATCAGCCCAGCTCACCATGGGACGCAGGTGGTCACCCCACCTACTGGACACAGCTTGGGAGACCCCATCTCCCTCCAGAATAAAAATCCTCCAGGGCACCCCCTGGCCTTGGCCTCTGTCCTTGGTGCCAGCTCTTCTTCTGGCCTGGAACATTTCGTGCTCGCTCCATCGCCGAGTTCACTCTGCCCATCCACATGCCCCCTTCGCTCTGCCCAGGGTTGGCTGTTTGGACTTTCTGAGGGGTTTTATTGCTCCGTCTTACTCAGGTTTCCTTGTTATATTCAATTTAACCAAAAAAACATTTGGCTTTGTTGGGTTCTCTATTCTCTTTGTATTTTATTTCCCTTTCCTTTGCATGTTTTTTCTTTTTTCTTTCTAATTTCTTGAGAGGAACACAAGGTTCCTTGAGATTTTGTTCAGCTGATATCCTTTTTGAATATTTTGAAGTGAGGGCTTTTTCTAAAACATGTTTGATTCATTCTACATGTTTTGAAAAACTGTATGTTTGTTGAGGCTTGGAAATGGGGCACTTGGAACTTATTTAGACACTTTTTCTTAATTAATTCACTAATAAGTGACCAACAAGTTACTACTAATTCTCAGGGAAAAAATACTTTTTTGCTTTAAGGTCAAGTTTATCTATCACTTTCCTTTGACTACCACTTTACAATGTACGAGTTTTTCACTTTTATTTTATTTATCCTTATTACTAATTTGTGCTTTGAAAACAATATAATTTAACTTTAATTTGTCTTCAAGTCTGAAGTTCTTTATCTTTGTGTGTGTGTGTGTGTGTGTGTGTGTGTGTGTGTGAGGGGGCCAGACCCAGTGATGCTCAGGGCTTATCCCTGGCTCTCCTTACTCCTGGCTTACTCCTTACTCAGGAATCACTCCTGGTGATGCTCAGGGGGCCATACTGATGCCAGGGGTCGAACCCAGATTGGCTGCAAGTAAGGCAGACCCTCCTCACTGTACTATGGCTCCAGTCTCGAAGTTCTTTATCTTTTAACTGAAATATTTAGTAATTAATTTATTGTAATTATTAGTATATTTGACTTTACATCTGCTTTACTTCAATTTGTTTTTATATTTCTGTTTACCCTCATTCCACACTCTTTTCCTCCTCACATCCTTTCTTGGGTGAGCTATTTTTTGTTTTGTTTTGTTTTTTAATTTTTTATTGAATCACCATGTGAAAAGTTACAAAGATTTCAGGCTTAAGTCTCAGTCATACAGAGCTCAAACACCCATCCCTTCACCAGTGCCCATGTTCCCCCACCAAGAACCCCAGCATACCTCCCACCCCACCTCCACCCCACCCCGCCTGTGTAGCTGATAATTTTCACTTTACTTTCTCTTTACTTTGATTACATTCAATATTTCAACATAAAACTCACTATTATTATTTGGAATTCCCCCCCCAAAATCGAACCTGCTGAAAAGGCAGCATTTGATAATTTGTTTTCCCTTGCTGAGAATGAAAAAAATATGAGGTTTTGGATTTCTGTATTTTAGTAACTAAGTCCAGAGAAATTTCTGCCAAAAATTGCATCATTGCAAGCTTGTACCTCTATTTTGTGAGCCTCATAAGATGCTGGTCGCCACGCCGCCCCCCTGCCCCCCCCAAAGGAAAAGCCAAGAGAGAAAAACCTTTCCCCTCCTGGGGCAGCATGGGGTGTGGCTTAGTTCACAGTCTGGAGGCATTTCTGCAAGAAGCTGCTGGTGCCAAAGGTAGTTAGATGGCCTCAGGGATCATGGGCCCTGGGTGAGCTGTTTTTAGTATTCCATTTCCCTTTCATTTTATGAGAAAAGTTTATATTGTTCATTGTGCTTTTAATGATAATGTTAGAAATCATAATATGACACCTTGATTTATCAGAGTCTGAAGAAAATAAAAACTTTCCCATTCTCTTGGACAATATAGGACCCTTAGCACACTTAAAATCCATTTATTTATTCCCGTCTTAAATGTTTCTATTATCCTACATCTTTTTTCAAATGATAGGTATGTAGATAGATGAAATGTACATGTATTTATGTGCCCCATAAGTGCAATTACAACTGTTTTATAGGTTAGGTGCTTGTTTAGATTTAGTCACACAAATCTTTTGCCCTTCCTTCTATCTAGTTATTTCCTGTTTGCCCAATGAACTCTCTTCACTTTCTTACTGACAATATGCTGATAAGAGTTTTTTTATTGTCTAACAATGTCTTTATTTCTTTTTCATTATTACTATTTTTTGTATTGAATCACCGTGAGAACAGTTAACAAAGCTTTCAAGTTTAAGTCTTGGTCATACAATGATCACACACCCATCCCTTCCCCAGTGCACATTTTCTACCGCCAAGAACCCAGTATACCCCCCTTCCAGCCCCCACCCTGCCTTATACTTGAAAGATATTTTTATAGAAGTACAGTTGATGTGGACAGTTTCTTCTTGTTTTGGTTTGGTTTTGTGGTTTTGAATGTTGACGAGATTTCTCTATTTTCTAAGCTACACTATTTATCTTCATAACTTACAGTCTAGTCATAGTAGCTTTTTCAACATCTGGGATTTTTTGGTGCTTTAATTATGATTCTCCTCCTTCCCTTAATTGTATTGTTCCGATGACTGGGGAGGGGGGGAATCGTTCACACTTGTTTGTGATGCTTGTCTGAGTTTTGCTCATGACCGCAGTGCTCACCCGTGTTTTAGTTGTGATATTGCCTGAGGGTCACATTCTTGACTTGCAGCTCTCAGCCACACCTGGCTGCTGTGTGGTGTGACCACAGCCCAGAACCTCCGGGGCGGTTCTAGAGCGGAGGGGAGCCAGGGCTTTGCTCGTACATGTGGGCATCTCATACATGTGGGGGTCAAACTCATGACCTCGTGCTTTCAAGACAGGTTCTGTTAGTCTCTGAGCCATTCTCTGGAGCACTCAACTATGAGACCGTCCAGAAATCATCTCCTCCACCCAGCCCACCCCAGGCTGCTTTGAGGATTCAGTTCTTTTGCTGTGTTTTACCTCCTTTTCATTTCATTTATATATATCCATGGGCTTGGGGGACGGAGCGATAGTACAGCGGTTAGGGCATTTGCCTTGCACATGGCAACCCGGGTTCAATCCCTGGCATCCCATATAGTCCCCCAAGCACTGCCAGGAGTAATTCCTCAGTGCAGAGTCAGGAGTAAACCCTGAGCATCACTGGGTGTGACCCTAAAAGCAAAATAAATAAATAAATATCCTTGGGCTATTAAATGTATAGATTCATGGCTCTTAGAAAAATGGTCACCCCTTTATGTTATCTAATATCACTTACGCGCCAAACTTATGATCTTGGCTCCTTCTGGGTTCCCGGAGGACATATATTGAACCCTCTCATAGTCTCTGTGTTTCTCAACGTTTCTTAGACCTTCACATTCTTCATTTTGTACGTTTTCCTGTGCCAATTTCAGTTTGCCAACTTTCTCTTAATCTTTATACTAATCTTTTTACTCTTTGCTAATCTTTCTCTTGATTTCCTGTCAAATCTTCACTGAGTTATCTTGATATGTGGGAAATGTATTATACGTATCTTTGATTTTATAATTGATTTATCACAGGTACTTTAAAGAGATGATTTTGCTTGGGGTTGGAAAGCTTTAAAAAGATGCCCATCCTGTCTACACTTAGGATGAACTTTTCATTTCCAAGCTATGAAAATTCTGATTTTAAGAAACTCCCTGTAACCATACTGATAAGATGCCATCATGTGCATGTTCCCGCACATTGCTTGATCATGAAGCAAAGTAACAATGAGTTTGCAGTAATGCCCTAGAAAAACTGGCTTTTGGACCCCTGAGCCTTGTCTAAGGTTTCTGGTGCTGGCCTAGCCTAGACCCACTGGTCTGATCATGTTCCCCACCATGGATTATCTTGGTGTGCTTGATTGAGGTGAACACCCGTGACAAGCTCAATGATCTGAGCTCATGCTTTGCAGATGGGAGACCTGGTTTGCTCCCTCCACCCAGTTCCAGCACCTCATTGGCCTCTTCCACCAGAGCATCCCTTGGGCACAGAACCAGGAGTAGCCCCTAAGCACTACCAGGTGTGGTAAAACACACACACACACACACACACACACACACACGCATACACATCTGACCTCCCATTAAATATGTACATTGGCCTTTTAGTTTTGTTCTTTAATTTTTTAAGTTCTACTTACTTTGTTTTCATTTAAATTTTCTACATCACGTTTTAGAGTTTACAACATTCTGTCAAGGACTCTTTAGTTATTTTAAGGGGATCTGAACTCAGGAATTTCTCGTGATCTCGTTGGCTCAGTTGCTACTCTTAGGAATTTTTTTTTTATGTCTTCTGATTTGGAAGCAGTTGTGGACTGGTATGAATCCCCACCCCCGCCCTCACCCCCGAGGAAGCCTCTTTGGAGACGCTTTCAAGAGCGGCTGCATCTTCACACCGTGCTCTGAAGGCAGCTCCAGGCAGCCGTGCTGGCCCGTGGTGCTGTGAGCATCGGACACCCACATTCCGTGCCACCCTCTGTTCAGCCTCAACGAGAAGCACTCGGCTCTGCCCACCTGCCCAGCTCTGTACCAGCTGCCCTGGCCAGTGACCTGGCCCTCCCACTGCGCTCTCTGCCCATCTCACCACATGCCCATCAAGCCAACTCATCCGATCCGTGGCTTTTAAATCCACTTCCATGTTTTCATCTTTTCCAGCCCCAAAGTCAAAAGCTAAACGTTTTTCCTATATGAATTCAAATGGCTCTTGATTTCTTTTTCTAAAAATAAGGCCCAATGGCATTAAACCCTGCGAAGCTTTGCGAAACCACGTTCGAGCGAGTGATTCATCAGGCTGACATGAGCCGGGAGGGCCTCCAAGGCACACAGAAGTGGAAATGCCGCGGGAAGACGCGTTCTGCTGTTTCAGATGGAAATGATCCTCTTGCCCATTTTGTCTTTGTTTAGGCTTAAGCTTCAGACGCAGTGATTAGCTTTCCTGTCCACCAAGAAACGCATTCCCGAGACCACCAGCTGCCACTTTGTCTCCTTTTCATGATCCTGTGACCAGACTAGCCCCATGTGAGAGGGGAGACGTTGGATTGTCCAAACCCAGTGCTCGCCTCCTCCCCGCCAGGGCGCCTTCTCGGGGCAGCGGTGAGCCCATCCTTAGAAACCCCACGGGATGGAAACCCGGGAGACTGAGTTTTCTGAGTGAAAGTCCAGCCAGCACCCCCCCAGCTCCCTTTTCTACCTCCAGAAGCAGCGGCCGCCTCTAGCCCCACCATGAGCACGCTTGGTCCGTACCTTTGGTTCCAGAGAAACCTCTCAGTGATGCCCCTCTGCGTCAGGCGACGCCCCTCAGCAGGCCACGCACCTGCAAATCATCCAGCAAGTCATCATTCAAGAGCCGGCCATCCCGCCCCACAGGGCTCCCACCTCACAGCCACATCCCAGGCCAATAGCCCATCTCGGCAGAACTAGGTATCTTCTGGGGAAATGCCTGCACAATGAGACAGAGGTGTGGGGGTGTGGGAGAGAGGAGAGAGACTGAGACAGAAGTAAACAGAAATGCAGAGAGAGAGAGAGAGAGAGAGAGAGAAAGAGAGAAAGAGAGAAAGAGAGAGGTTCGAGATGGTGAGAGCTAGAGAAAGGGGTGGGGAAGAACAAGAAAGCAAAATGTGATAAAGTGCAATCTAGGTAGAGAGATTTGCATTCTTTAAACCATTTTTCAACTATTTATTTTTTTTCTTTGATGAATCAGAAATCATTTCAGAGGCTGGGGAGAGAAGACAGAGGACGGGACTTGCTTACATAGGGCTGACCTGGGTTCAATCTCCAGCACCCTGTGTGGTCCACCAAGCCCCACCAGAAGTAATCCCTGAGCACAGAGTCAGGAGTGATCCCTGAGCACTGCTGGGTGAGGACAATCAAACAACGACAATCAAACAATGACAATCAAAAAAAGAAATTATTTCCAAAAAGAAGTAAAAAGACCAAAAGCAAGCATCAAATTTTGGGAGACTTCAGTCTCAGTTCCCAGGCCAATAGACAGACATCTCCACTCCAGCGATTTTTCACTGTCACCACAAACAAACACTCCACAGGCGAGTTTCCAGCACTCCCTGTGGGGTGCATGTCCTTCGTGTCAGCGTGTCAGCATTCTCGACCATCCTTCCAAGTCCTTGTGTGTTGCTGTGATTGAACTCAGTGTTTCTTACGGTCTCCAGTCATAAGTGAACGAGTCAACTCCTTAGGGAGGAAGCATCTGGGGACAGTCCCGATACATGCCCCACACAACACCCACCAAAAAATTTAGAACAGTATTTTTTTTTAGATTTAACTATGTAAAATTTATTTTTTTATAAAAATGTATAACACCAGGACCTATTCTGAAGTCAGTTCATTAATGAAGCCATCTCTTTACAAAAAATACACATGGGCATTAAAACTCAGTATAAAGAATATAATCACCGCCTACAGAAAAAAATAAGTTTTGATGTGGTACTCCCCCTGAACTTTGAGGGTTTACACACATCCAAGAAAATTAATAGGAGAGATCCAATATCCTAATGGCTTCCTGAAAACTAGGAGTGGCTGAGTATTTTACTACCGAGTAGTGGATCCTTCTCAAGAGATAGGTGGGAAAACGAAAGCCCGGGGAACACCTGCATTCTCACAAAGGATGCATAGGTGTAGCTTCAGCGTGGCTTGGACACTGAGCTTTCCCTGACTGCTCTGTCCTGCACTCCCACCGGGAGAGTGCTCATCTGCCCTGCCCAACTCACGGGACTCAACCATCCAAACTGCAGAGAAAACTTGGCTTGATTCTCTACAAATGTTCACATTTCAGTCTTCTGTGCACTCAGACTCTGCCATGCCAGCTTCATGCTCTTGCTTTTCCTCCATTTTTTTTCTCCTTCACAAATTCACCAACCACAATTGGTGAGTGAGGAAACCTCTCCTGGCCAGACCCCCCCAAGCGAGTTCCAGACTGTCACTGCATCACTCAGCAGAGAGAGCAGCTGTGTCCAGCACGTGGACGGAGGCTGCTCCATTTCTCACACCTCATTCTCCTGCTGTCCCTTCCTGCCTTCTCTCTCACTGCCTTTAGAAGCCATTTGCTTGCTAAGTATTCACCTTCTTGGATCTTGGCAATGCCTTATTTTATTTCTTGGTACATTTGGGTTTCATCCCATAAAACATGCCAAATGTCTGCCATCAGGTTGGTACCAGGATTGAGAGTGTAAGGTTTGGGCTCAGGGGCCAGTGCGGAACACAGTTAGGTCCTTCTCTGCCCTGTCCAATCCCGGCACCCCTAGGCCCCTGAGCATCACTGGGTGATGACATCCATGGCACTGAAGTCACCTTGAACCGCTGTCCTGGTTAACAGAGAGTCACCACGAGTGGCTCCTTATTCCCTGAACACCTTTATCCATCCCACTCCAAAAACAAGACAAGGCAGTTGACCATGAGCGAGACCTAATCCTGCTGTCAGGGGGTGCCTCTGTCCCAGAAGCCAGTGCTCCAAGCTGGAGCATCCGCTGACATGTTAGTCACTTTCACAGGTGAGCATCCCGCAAATAATAAAGACCCACCCTAGAGCCCACCTAGCCCTCACCCGACAGCTTTGAAAGACTGAGCCCAACCTTCCTGGTATCTCCCAAATGAGGGCTCCGAGAAGGCAGGAGACAGGTTAAGAGAGAGGAAAAGTGGGGCCAGAGCAATCACATAGAGAGTAGGGCACTTGCCTTGCACACAGCTGATTGAACCTGGGATAAGTTCAATCCCTAGCATTCCACATGGTCCCCTAAGCCCCACCAGGAGTAATCACTGAGCACAGAGCTAGGAGTAAGCCCTAGACATGGTCAGGTGTGGTCCAAAAATGAGACACAAAGAGAGAGAGAGAATGGGGAGAGTTTCTGCTTCAGCAGATCTGAGGCCTCCCTCCTGGGACAGTAATGAGCCATTGCTGGAAACCCTTGACCCACCATGTCCCTTTGAAAGTCTCTGCTCTGAGGCTCAGGATCCCACAGGCCCAACCCCAAAGCCCAGAAGTCACTGAAGGTGTAAGCTAGAGCCATGAGAACAGGCAGAAATTGAGGCAACATCTCCTTCCTCATAGGATGTGAGAAAGGGGCTGTGCCCAGTGGCCCCAAGTCCAGGCTCTCTGCGGAAACAACTAGAGCCCCTGCTGACCATGCAACAAGCCCCACAGCCATCAAAGGCCCCCTAGGAAGGCATGGGTTCTCTCTCCCAGCCACACTTCCTGCCAGAATCTGGTTCAAGTCATGCATCCCCACTGACAAGTTTAATAAACGTCCCTGAATTCACCCTTCATTTTCTTTCTGCCCAGCCAACAGCGTGTCATCCAAAGCAGGACACAGGGGCACAGTGTCACCAGCCTATGTCCCCACGCATTCACCTGCCTGCTGCCTCACCTGGTTTCTCCGGGGATGCAGACTTCAAAGTGTGGCGTTTCAGAGCCATCGTCGGGACATGGCTGAGATGCTCATAGGGATGACATCAGCATGTGTCAGGTAGCAGAAAACTCCACCAGGATTCCTGGGAACAGTCCAGAAGCCGGCCTGCCCCATGGTCACCATTCAGCAGGTCCCCCCACTGCTCGTGTGTCTGATCATCAGTCCCCCACCAACAACTCTTATGCAAATATTTCCCCAGAATCGCTCTCTGCATCCCTTCCTTGTCTCATTTGCTCACCTGTAGCACTGTCATCCCGTTGTTCATCGATTTGCTCGAGTGGGCACCAGTAACATTTCCATTGTGAGACTTGTTGTGACTGTTTTTGGCATATCAAATACACCTCAGGTAGCTTGCCAGGCTCTACTGTGTGGGCAAGATACTCTCAGTAGCTTGCTAGGCTCTCTGAGAGGGACAGAGGAATCGAACCAGGGTCAACTTCATGCAAGGCAAACACCCTACTCGCTATGCTATCGCTCCAGACCCTCATTTGCTCACCTAAGTTTTATAAATCCTAAACAGTGTGGTGTGAGTGACACTATGGGCTATCAGTAAAAAATCGAGTTAGCTGGAGTGGTAGTATGGTGGGTAGGGCACTTGCCCAGCATGAGGCTGGCCCAGGTTCGAGTCTAGCACCCCATACAGTTCCCCAAGCACCATAGAATTGATCCCTGAGCACAGTCAGGAGTAAGCCTTGAGTATTGCTGGGTATAGCCCAAACACCAAACAATTAAAAAAGAGTGCAGTTGAGGGGCCAGGGAAATAGTACAGATACCTCACAGGCACCTCACATGTGGAATGGAGTGGTAGCACAGCGGGTAGGGCATTTGCCTTGCATGCAGCCAAGCCGGGTTTGAATCCTCCATTCCTCTCAGAGAGTCCAGCAAGCTACCAAGAGTATCCCACCCGCATGGCAGAGCCCAGCAAGCTACCCGTGGCATATTCAATATGCCAAAAGCAGTAATAACAAGTCTCACAATGGAGAAGTTACTGGTGCAGGCTCGAGCAAACCGATGAACAATGGGATGACAGTGCTACAGTGCTACCTCACATGCACCTGACCAGGGTTTCTTTGATTTTTTTGGTTTGGGTTTGGTCTTGTGATTTGGACCATATCCATCTGGGCTCAGGGCTTACTCCTGACTCTGTGCTCAAAGACCACTCATGGCAAGATTGGGGGCCCATATGCGGCATCAGGGATCAAACCCTGCTCAGCCACATGCAAGGCAAGCACCCTACCTTCTGTAATATCTTTCTGGTCCCTCTCCTGACCCAAGTTCTGTCCCAGCACCACACAGCCCCCCAAGCATCGCCAAGTATACTCCCGGAGGTCCCAAAGCACCCCAGGGTAACCAGGTGGCTCCCCAGCAGCAGCTCATCCTCAGAACCTAGTGCTGAACCACCAGCCCAGTTGACCGAGTATGCCCACGGGTGACCGCAGGAACCCTAAGTATCACTTGAGACTGCGCCCTCAAAAGAAAAGTATAGTTGAAAGTGGAAGATTCAAGAGGCCATAGAGACTGGGGAGCCATTGATGCCCTTTAGGGGAGGCCCAGCACTGAGCTCATGGTTCCAGCTGACTGCAAAAGCGGGAACATTCCGACGCTGAACTCCCCCAGAACGCTGAGGTGAGAGACAGCCAGCGCGCAGTTCCGTACCCTGTGCCTGGTTCAACGGGTTCCAGGCTAATTTCCTGCCCTAAGAAATTCCACTGTGCCCTCCTGTTGGATAACATTGGTTTATCCTTTCTCCCTCACCCCAGGGAGCTTGGGTTTATTGAGTTACACCCATCACAGTGCTCCTGAGGCACTCCCATTCCTCTCTGTTTATCTTTAACTTCTCCTTTGTGCTCTGCTTCCCCTCTCTGTTAGTCAGACACCCCAAATCAGACCCTGTGACTTACAAAGTCAGATTCTTCTAAGGACACTGGATTTTATATATGCAAGTGAAATATTGCTTTTCTCTCTCCTTTAGGTCCTTTGCAGTTTAGAGCAATGTCCTTTTTGTAAGACACAGGAGGACAATGCTATGCTCTTATTTGAGAGTTAATTGACTCCGAATAATTTTTACTCCTGGGCATCTGTCCTATTTACTCAATGTAAGCCTCAGTTGCCCTTAGTTCCTAGCACCCCAAAAGAGGTTCTCAATGAGGAACTTGGAGGGACCCAGGAAAAACCATAAGCTACCATGGCATCAAAAAGGGATAGGCCAAGGGGCTGGAGCAATAGCACAGCAGGTAGGGCCTTTGCCTTGCAAGCGGCCGACCCGGGTTCGATTCCCAGCATCCCATATGGCCCCCTGAGCACCGCCAGGAGTGATTCCTGAGTGCAGAGGTGCAGAGCCAGGAGTGGCCCCTGTGCATTGCCAGGTGTGACCCAAAAAGCAAAAAAAAAAAAAAGGGGGGGATAGGCCGAGCACCATAAAGCTTATAATAAGTAAAGAGCATGGTCATGGACAAACTCTGTCAGAACCCAAAAGAAGTAACTGAATAAGGACCCTGCTGGGGTTAGGAAAAACTAACCTGACCTGAGGACTGTAGTCTGGGATAGATAGCGAGATGTCCCCAGGAGAGTCACCCTTTTTTTTAATTTATTTATTTATTGAGAGTCACCCTTTAAGCTTAATATCTCTCTTACTGTGTCCACACAAAATGACTAGAAAGGGGGCTGGAGGAATAGCACAGCAGGTAGAGCGTTTGCCTTGCATGTGGCCGACCCAGGTTCGTATCCCAGCATCCCATATGGTCCCCTGAGCACCGCCAGGGGTAATTCCTTAGTGCAGAACCAGAGTAACCCCTGTGCATCGCCGGGTGTGACCCAAAAGCAAAATGACTAGAAAGATTATTAAGAAATAAGCTTAAGATGACTTTTTTAATGGATTTGGACTAAGGAAAGGAGAAATATGGCCTTAGATGGAATTTCACCCTCAGACAAATCTCCTCACAGGATGAGGTTTTGTCATAGAAGTTTCCCCAGAAGGAAAGGCTTTATATATGTTGATTGTGAAACCACGCCTAGGTGTATTGCTCCCCCCCGACTCCGGTGGATAAAGGTTGTGAGACTGGGCACGAGGAGACGGGAATAAAAGGCAGTGGGAGACTGGAATGGGGCGAGCAGTGAGACTGGGATAGGCACATGGGGAGAATGGAGTCAACGGCAACTGATCACCAACCCGCCTGGCCACCCTGTCCCCCACTTCATGCATCCGTCTGTGGTGGCTGGCCAGGTGGGGAGGCGACTCTTGACCACTGAACACACATAGCGAATACTTCTTGAACTCACACCCTTCTGTTCATAAAATCTTCTGGAACGGGCCCTCATCCCTGGGCTCTGCTCCTCCTTCTGCTGCATTATTGAGAGATGTGGATTGTAGGACTCTACTCGCCTGAGCGATGACAGACCCGTCAGCCCTGTGCTCATCTCACTCTACTGAATTTCATTTTGTGTTTTGTTTTGTTCTGTTTGGGGGCCACACCCTGTGGTGCTAAGGGCTTACTCCTGGCTCTCCGCCCAGGGATTGCTCCTAGTGGACTCAGGGGACCCTGTGGGATGCCAGGGATTGAACTGGGTCAGCTGCCTACAAGGTAAATGCCCTGCCCATTGTACTATGACTCCAACCCCAAACCTCTCATTTTATTCTACAAAGTACATCTGTTTATAAGGACTTGACTTATGAATCACATAGTACCAAGAGCTGATTTTGGCTCTCACTTTCCCAGATGATTGGAGAAATGAACTGGACTCTGATCAGATTCCTTCCTTGAACACAGAAATACAAGATGAGATTTTCACAACACAGACATATCAAAAGTTCCCGGGAGTTAATGCGAAGAACACACATTTCACAAGTGACTGAACTATTTAGTTTTTTTTCCCTTCCTTTTAAATATCAACAGTCCTTGTACAAGGTGCTTGCTAGTCACCCTGGGCCCTGGCAGCTATGCTCAGAGGTCACCAGAGTCACACCCAGTGATACTAAGGGCTCGGCCATGGTGGTGGGAGTAGGCAGTGCTGTTAAGGACTGACTCGGGGCCTCGAACTCGGGCCTCACTCATACTGGGCATGTTGTCAACCTCTTGAGCTACCTTCCCGGTCTGTGAATAAAGATTTTTAAATTTTTTTTTTTGTTTTTGGGTCACACCCAGTGATGCACAGGGGTTACTCCTGGCTCTTCACTCAGGAATTACTCCTGGCGGTGCTCAGGGGACCATATGGGATGCTGGGAATCGAACCCGGGTCGGCCGTGTGCAAGGCAAACGCCCTACCTGCTGTGCTATCGCTCCAGCCCCAAGATTTTAAATTAAATAATAAGACTACCCACATCCCTTTCCTGATTTCGATCCTTACACTATGTGCTGTATGCCCTGCTTTTTCAGAAGCAAGGATGTCAAGCATAAAAGAACAGTCACTTATGTCTACCACTATCTCTTAAATGCTTGGGTGGGGAGTACCCACGCCACACAGAACCATACAAATAAGCATGTGTGTGTGGCGTAGGTTAAATACCAACCCTTAGATGAGGCTGTTCAGAAACTTTTTGTTTGATATGATTCTTGCATCCTTTCAATAACATTTTTTTAAATTTTGTCCAAAATTTTCTTTAATTTAAATAGAGGGGCCAAGGGATATGGCTCAGTGTTAAAGTGTATATATGAAGATTCCATTCCCTAATGTGTACAATTTCAGCAAATCGTACATTTGGGACCCTCACTCCACAACATCACAACCAAATGTGTGTGAGCACCACAACCAAAGTGGGAAACCCTCATTCTCACAGTAACCACCAAGGGGAAAGCAGAGGGGGGAATTGAAAACTCGAGGAAGACATGCAATCCCATGTTTGTCAGATCCTCCCTAGGTTATGCCAAATTTCCTGTCTGCTATTAACCCCTGAGAATCTGCTGGAATATCTGCATTTCCAGCTGAGCTATCGACACTGCAGCCCCCCTGCTCACTAGGGCTAGAAATCTGGGAGCACCCTGGGTGGCCGCCTCCCTTCTGTCTCCCAATCCTGCACCCTGCAAGCTCGGCTCCTCTCTTCCTGCAGAGCCCCACATGTCCCCAGGGTGCCTTTGCTTCCCACCAGGACAACTGCAAATCCTCCTGAATGCTGCCCCATACAGTTCCCTACCCCCTGTACCAGCTTCTCAAATGAAATCTGGCCTACCTGAGGTGGAAGGAGTTTGATGTGGTCATTCTCTGTTGACAAGCCAGAATCTGACCACACTGAAATCAACAGCTCTGCTCGGGACTATCAGGGAACTGAGGTCACAGGGCAAACCACTCTCCAGGGACTGGGAGACAGACAGATTCGGAAAACCACAACTGGCCAGAGAAGAAGCCCACAAACAGGAACCAAGACCATGTGCTAGATTTCTGGTTCTCAGACAAAACGATAAGGCATACCGAGAGGCAAAACTGTCTGAAAAGACACAGAAAGGCTGGACGTGGGACCGGGAACCTAAGTACTTATGATTAGTATGCCAAGGGCTCCATGCAAGACAAGATGAGAACATACACAGAGAAATGAGCCTCTGAGAAATCATCAGAAGGAAATGCTAGAGCTAAGAAACAGTGAGCTAGAAATACAGACTTCTTTTGCCAGGCTCATTAGGAGACTTTGAACAGCTAAAGAAAGAATCAGTGAACTTGAAGACATGTCAATAGGCATGTTCCAAACTGAAAAGCCAAGAACAAAAGAGAAGAAAGTGCAAACCAGTCTGCAGGCCACTCACAGCTACCCAGGGTCCCTTGTAGCAATTTCAGATCAGACTCCAGCAGAACCTTCATATCTGTACACAGCCCACCCTGTGTGAGTCTCTGTCTCTCTTCTCTCTCCTATCTCTCCCCACCTCCTTCCCCAGTTTCTCCCCACGCATCATTTTCTGCAGCACTTTCCATACTAGTGAGAAAATCAGAAGCATGTCAGTCAAGCATCCCACCTCAAAGAACATAAGCTGAAGAGGAAAAAGAACCAGCAATTCACAAACTGGTTTATTATTTAACTTCGATGTTTTCCTCTTAACTTTCATAGCAATCCCATGTTGTTTTCTGTCTTGGGATTCCAATGGTCCACAATTAACTGGAAGATAAATAAAAGACTGTAGCCTTGTGTACTCCAAGAAGACTCTACTCCATCTGTCTAAAATATGACTTAGGATCATTAGAACCTTTGATTCCTAGAATGGGAAGCTGCTTCTGAATGCAGCTTGTCCTGAAGCTCATTCCTAAAACACAGAGCTCTGTTCTGGGAACTGACCCATGTCTCCACCGTGGGGCTGAGTGGATGATGGGTGTTCTCAGATCCACTCTGCCCATCATGATCTCAAACACTTATTAAGATGAAACCGCCTTTGATTACATCAGAAGTCAGTGGAGGACCAACTAACAGGCTAATTTCTTCATCCTGAAAAGGAGGAATCTGTTTGTTTTTGCCCAGGGGATGTCTCAACCAGTCCAGTTCCATGAACTCGATTTATGACCAGTGATGACAAGCTGGGAGGAACACGATGGTTGTTTGAAGTTGAAGGAGAGAAAACAAGAACTTTCCCTTGGGAGGACAGGTTCAAGATGGCCTGAGGGGCCACTCACTTCCTGTGACAATCCCCTAACCACTGGAGACCAAAGGAAGGGGCCGCAGTGCTTGGCGGTGTCAGCCTTGGGTCTGGAAATCCATGGAAATCCATGCTTCCTGAGGCAGGAAAGCACAGTACCACTGCCCACATTCCCTGCCTCCTCCTCTGACCCACAGACCCTCCACACCGGGTAAGAGCAGATAATTGGGCACAGACATTTGGTTAAACAAGGGTGGTAGGGACTGAGAGGCTTCCCATACAGCACCTGGGTCTGATCTGTGGAACTACTTGGTCGTCCCCGCCCTCAGTAACACCAGGAGTATCTTCCAAGCACCCAAGCCAGGAGTGGCCCCTTAGCACTGCCAGAGATGGTCCTTCATTTTCCTTTTAATGCAAAGTGGTAAATGTGATTGAAAAAAATTTCACCTGGGCCAGAGTGATAAGTACAGCAGGTAGGACATTAGCCTTGCATGCAGCCGACCCAGGTTTCATCTCCAGCACCCCATATAGTGCTTGAGCACGCCGGGAGCAATTCCTGAGTGCAGAGCAAGAGCAGCCCCTGAGCCTCACCAGGTGTGACCCAAAAAGCAAAAAAATAAAATTAAAATAACACTTTAGGGAAAAACCCTCAGCTCGAAATGGCACTGAGGGAAATACAAGGACTGGGGTGTCATAGAGCCCTGGCTAGCATGGCGAGAGCCAGAGCCAGGGAGTGACCTCGGGTGTCACTTCACCCCAAGGCCGCAGAAGTGTGCAGGGACTCTCCAAAGCAGCTCGGAATACTGGGACGCCTCTCTCCACCCCTGGCCCAGCTCTCCAGGCCCTTACAAACCACCCCTGGAAAGTAGCCCGCTCTGGAGCAGTGCTCCCAGGCTCTGGTGAAGCCTTCCCTTTCTCCCGAAGCTCTCAAAGGGAAGGTCCCTCTGCAGAGCAGGACCTCGGTGGAACTGCCCAGTGCTGAGTGTGTGTTTGCAACCCTACTGGCAAACCCACCCTGCCCCACCCTGCCACCACCTAAAGTCCTGGGGGTTACTTCCAGGCCCCCAGTTCTGACATCATGGCTCAGAGGCACCCCGGGCTGGTCTCTCCCAGGCCACTGTCCTCCTCAGTCACCTAGCCAATGGCCAACCGCATCTCTCCTATAGATGCACCCTAGGCCTCAAGGGCACCAGACAGCGTGTGGTGAGCTCCTTCCAGAAGGTCCCATACACTGACTGACTTAATTCTCGAAAGGCCCTTCCAGAACTGAGCCATTGCACAGGAACGCAAACAGAGCTGGACATAGGCACGACAAAGGTCGCAGAGAGTGCTGGAGCTGAAGCCTAAAGTTGCTGCCCCAGAATGAGAACTCTACAGTTCTGTGGGGTCAGAGAACAGGCCTCGGCCACACTGTGCTTATTGCCTTCTTAAAGAGTTTCACATAATGGTTGCACTTCACTTTCTTTTGCCAAACAAAAACCGTCAGAAAATCTACAACAATTATGCAGTGAAACACGTTGTTGAAAAGAGCAACATGTTTGTGTTGTTTGTTTGATTGATTTTTAATAAGTTTAATTTTACTTGGTAATTTATTTTCTATTAACATTTTGCAATGGTACTTACAGTCTTATCAATATATAAAAATCTATAGTTAAACCTGCTTTTGACCACTTTAGATTGTTTCTTGTTACTTTCAAGATAAATTCATTGAAAAATACTTTAAAATAAAAAAAAAGAGCAGCATGTACAAAGGTCCTGAGGCCATAGGTGATTGCCTTGTCAGAGGCACAAGGACCATCACACTCTTTTTTTTATTCTTATATATATTTTTTAATTTGTATTTGGTATACATGCCAAAAACAGTAAAAACAAGTCTCACAATGGAGATGTTACTGGTGCCCACTCGAGCAAATCGATGAGCAAGGAGATGACAGTGATACAGTGACAAACTAGAATGTCACAGGACACATTTTGGAAAGAGTTTCTGTCCTTTTTGTCTCATTGTCGTGTTTCTTACATATTGAATGCAGCTGTGCGTTCTTCTGGCTGCACTAAATTGAGCGTCTAAATTATAGGAAGAACATTCCAAGTTGTTGAAATATTCTTAAGATACAAACCCATTTCTCTACTCTAGCACTAGAAACAACCTGAAATGTTTAACAATGTAATTTGTAATTATTCATCTGTGTTTCAAATGATTCTGCAAATTAGAAAAGGTTGCATATTATTGGATTCCAATGATAAATTGATTACATAAATATTTACCATCAATAATTTTCCTATTGTACTTAGAAACACACAATTACTGGGTGCTTGACATATAACAGTAAGTCTGATCAAAAAGTTATTTGTCCCAACTGACCATCCCACTCTTGAATGAGCACAAAGCCCTGAAATTCCAGGAGTTCGAGGACTCTGCATGGAGCAGGGCTGGCTCTGAAGTCTTGTTCTTCCCCAGCCCAGACTGAAACAATAGCTCTGGCTCTCCAGGGCCCTTCCCGACACCCTCCCAATGGGGGGCCATTGCACCTGAAGACAACTCAGGGCTGAGATAAAGAAATGATGGTTACACGTGTGATTTGGGGAAAGGACGCCTTGCTTCATCCAGTGAAGCATCTCTTGGAGAGAAGGGTGGGACTTTGAGGCAGGACTCCAGAAGGTTCCTGATTTCCCTCTCGCCTCCTGCATAGGATAATATTAACAGGAAAGCTCCCCGCCCCACCCCCATCTCTCTTTCTCTCCTCCTTCTCCTTCTTCATCTTCTCCTCCTCCTCCACCTCCTCTTCCTCCACCTCCTTCTCCTCCTCCTCCCCCCTCCCCTCTCCTCCTCCTCCTCCTCCTCCTTCTTCTTATTCTTATTCTTATTCTCCTCCTTCTTCTTCTCCTTCTCCTTCTTCTTCTCCTTCTCCTTCTTCTCCTTCTCCTCCTCCTCCTCCTCTTCCAACTCCTTCTCCTTCTCCTCCTTCCTCTTCTCCTTCTCCTCCTTCTCCTCCTCCTCCTCCTCCTCCTGCTTCTTCTTCCCACAAAGAAAAAACTAATGGTAACAAGAGAAATAACGCATGACACACAGCAAGGATGTGCATACCACTAAGCTGTGTCATGTCTGCTTATTCCTGGGACCCTCGTCAAACTGCCAGTGTGGGTGCAGGGTCACCGTCACCACATCCCCAGACACTAAGGATATCTGAAGCATGAAGCAACTTAGCTGGTCTGGGACAGAACTGGGAGATCAAGGCCATAGCCAGGAGGTCACCCTTGCCCTTATTTGAGGGCCTCCAGCCTGGCAGAGACTTGCAGTCCTGCTCTCTGATTGGCATACCTCAGCTGGGCCTCCAGGGGCTGATCAGAGCACACAGTCGTGGCTTCTGGAGTCAGAGAAGTGGAGGACAGAGGGGAGACCCAGGTGTGGCTCCCCGTGGGGGTCTGGGTGGGTATGAGGAGTGGGGAAGCCTGAGGGTGTGGAGGTGTCGGAGAGGGGCCCCAACATAACGGGTGGAGCACAGGCTGGTTTTATTTTGACTTTGCCTGTACTCCACCCGTGATTCTTGGTAGTGGAATATGTGCACTGATGAAGGGATGGGTGTTTGAGCATTGTATAACTGAAACTTTAACCTGAAAGCTTTGTAACTTTCCACATGGTGAATCAATAAAAGAATTTAAAATAAATAAATAATAAATAAATAAAATTTAAATTTATAAGGAAAAAAAAAACAAAATAAAACCAGCCCTTGCGCGACAGCCACTGGAGGCCATCCCTGCCCAGTCCACGGGGCTTCTCCTTGAGGGGAGTTTGTCCAGCTTCTGTGTCCTCAGCCTACTGCTGTGGACAGCCCGGGGCTGTGGGTCCACCGAGGGTCAGCTCCATGCATGGCCCGGTTAGAGAGAGCTGGACTTGGGGCTGACGGCCCGGCCCTGCTCCTGGGTGTGTGACGCCTGGTTGTAGGTGTGATCTGTGATTCCCACACCGAGTGACAGTGAGCCCCTTCTCAGGAGCTCAGTGGCTGTCCGCGTGTTGTCTTCATAGACATCTTTCAACCCTTCTCCCCGTTTTTTTGATAAGTCTTTTGTTTCTGTGCATTGCGAGTGCCTGACGGGTTTTTGGATGTTCACCCTTTATTGGAACTATCATGTGCAAATGCCCAAAAATACAGTTGTGACCTGACGTCAGTAGGCTTTAGTGTGTCCGGAATAGCCTCTCTACCCCGACATGGGGCAGGCATTCAGTACCACTGCTGTCCTGGTCTTCTGCTCCCCATTGCCAAGGTCATGGCTGTGTTCCTGCCAAACACAGCAGACCCAGCTTCTTGAGAAGTAGAGACTTACTGGGCCGTTCTGGTCAGCACCCCACACTCTCCGGCCTTTCCGATACAGGGAAAGGTGTATCGGAACACAGGGTGTGGTGCACACAAGACATGCCCTCCAGTCCTGAGAAACCATCTCCAGCCCCCCGTGCGCTGGGAAATGGTGACAGCCACCCAGTGAGCACACACATCACACATCCCTGTCTGCTTCTGTGGCTCCTTCCCTGACCCTTTGTGGATTCATTTCTATTCTCACTTCTATTCTTTTTTTTTTAATTTATTTATTTTTAATTAGAGAATCACCGTGAGGGTACAGTTACAGATTTATACACTTTTGTGCTTATACTTCCCTCATACAAAGTTCGGGAACCCATCCCTTCACCAGTGCCCATTCTCCACCACCCGTAAACCCAGCGTCCCTCCCACCCTCCCCAATCCCATCTCCCCCCCACCCCACCCTGCCACTGTGGCAAGGCATTCCCTTCTGTTCTCTCTCTCTAATTAGCTGTTGTGGTTTGCAATAAAGGTGTTGAGTGGCCGCTGTGCTCAGTCTCTAGCCCTCATTCAGCCCGCAACTCCCTTCCCCCACATGGCCTTCGACTACAATGTAGTTGGTGATCGCTTCTCTGAGTTGACCTTTCCCCGGAATGTGAGGCCAGCCTCGAAGCCATGGAGTCAACCTCCTGGTACTTATTTCTACAGTTCTTGGGTGTTAGTCTCCCACTCTGTTATTCTATATACCATAGATGAGTGCAATCTTTCTATGTCTGTCTCTCTCTTTCTGACTCATTTCACTCAGCATGAAACTTTTCATGCCCATCCACTTAACTACAAAATTCTTGACTTCCTTTTTTCTAACAGCTGCATAGTATTCCATTGTAGTTAAATGGATGGGCATGAAAAGTTTCATGCTGAGTGAAATGAGTCAGAAAGAGAGAGACAGACATAGAAAGATTGCACTCATCTATGGTATATAGAATAACAGAGTGGGAGACTAACACCCAAGAACTGTAGAAATAAGTACCAGGAGGTTGACTCCATGGCTTCGAGGCTGGCCTCACGTTCCGGGGAAAGGTCAACTCAGAGAAGCGATCACCAACTACATTGTAGTCGAAGGCCATGTGGGGGAAGGGAGTTGCGGGCTGAATGAGGGCTAGAGACTGAGCACAGCGGCCACTCAACACCTTTATTGCAAACCACAACAGCTAATTAGAGAGAGAGAACAGAAGGGAATGCCTTGCCACAGTGGCAGGGTGGGGTAGGGGGGAGATGGGATCTGGGAGGGTGGGAGGGACGCTGGGTTTACGGGTGGTGGAGAATGGGCACTGGTGAAGGGATAGGTTCCCGAACTTTGTATGAGGGAAGTATAAGCACAAAAGTGTATAAATCTGTAACTGTACCCTCACGGTGATTCTCTAATTAAAAATAAATAAATTTAAAAAAAAAATTCTTGACCTCCTTTTTTCTAACAGCTGCATAGTATTCCATTGTATAGATGTACCAAAGTTTCCTCAACCAGTCATCCGTTCTGGGGCATTCGGGTTTTTTCCAGATTCTGGCTATTGTAAACAGTGCTGCGATGAACATACATGTGCAGATGTTGTTTCGATTGTACTTTTTTGCCTCTCTGGGATATATTCCCAGCAGTCTCACTTCTATTCTTAACTTCTCTTTACGCTAGTACAGAAGCCCACCCGCTTCTAAGTGTGTCTTACCATTCACAGTGTCCGTCTGCCCTTCTATGGCACTATGGCTGTGGTGCCATCCCTGCTCGAGCAGCAAAGACAGCAAAGCCATGTTTTAATAACGAGAAGGAGAGACAGAACTGGGAGGGGCAAAGGCCCAGTGGCACATTCCTTATTGGTCTCCCTGTTCATTCCCCAAAAAATCACCCTGGTGGCTGGAAAAGATAGGGACATGTCTGTGGTCACTGCATGCCCGTGTTCCATACACCTCATGTTCACACACATTTGTGTTCATTGCTCAGATGTATTCATCACATGCCTGTGTCCGTGCACCCAGGTGTTCATCACACGTCTGTATGCATGCACACCATACCCGTTCTTCGAATGATGGGTGCAGTGAATAGGTATGTGGGGTGCTCCTGACACAGAGGGGTGGCGGGGAGCACTCTTTCCTCTGGACAGAGCTACCCCACTTCTCCTGAAAACAAGTCTCTCGTTTTCTGGGGTGCTGCATGGGGCTGCGGTAGAGGGGCACTGCCACCTCTACAGCCAGATCAAGCCTCCCTGCGTGGCTGATGTTACTCTCCAGACAGAAGCAGCACCAACTGCCAGCAGCCAGCCCCATGCACCTCTGACCGGCTTGGGCCAGCCCCACACACCTCTGCGTTCGTCTGTCTCCGGCGTGGAAAGAGGGGCAGAGGAAAACCCACCTGCCAGGAGGTGCTGCTGGGTGAGCCAGAAAACTAAGATTTTGGAAGAGGTGCTGAATTCAGTCCCTTGAGTGCTTGGGCAAAGGGTCTACAGGGAGCGGGAGGTGAAGGTTTGACAGGGGTGAGGTCCTTTGAGCACCGGAGATACCACTGGCGGCTATTTAATGAATGTGCGGGATGGTGTCATATACAGATCCTCGGTGAAATGTGCTGGAGAATGGTGACCGCCACCCTGTGAGCACACACATCACCTCATAGAGTCGCACAGTGGTTGAGGGGACACGTAGGAGCTACGTTCTTCAAGCCTCTCAAGTCTGCAATAGAGTATTTTGAGTGGCAGCTGCCATGTAGCCCTTGGAGACCCCGGAACTCTTTCCTCCCCTAACTGAAAGTTTGATGCCTTTAATAACTCCACCCTTCGGCCCCTGACGCCTCCCCGGCATGCTCTCCACACCATTTCAATTTCTCTGGCAAGAGCTTGGGCTGCTGGCCCTGGGCATTCTGGGTTCTGAGAAAGTGACAGGAGCTGGTTTGGTCCCCTGGGGGCCAGAGTGTCCCACTCAGAGGTGCTTAGAGAGACTCGGGCTCCTGGGAATTAAACACAGGGTGTGGTGCAAGCAAGACATGTCCTCCAGTCCTGAGAAATCATCTCCAGCCCCGAAATCCACATTTCTTGGCAAAACTTACAGCCCTGTGGTTTGGATGAGGCCAGGCATTTCTTGTTCAGTATTTCTAGACCTGTGACTGTTCTTGAAGGAAATGGTCATGAACCTGTTTCCAGTTCAGTCGCTTGATTCAACCACCTTCAGGAGTTGCATAAAAGGGCATTGGGAAATTTGGGAATGGCTCTCTATGCTTCTTTATAAAGAAGCAACAGGCTAACCTGACGTTTGCCTTACATTCAATGAGACTCCACAATAAGACGCCACCTGAGAATGGACACATGGCAAACCTTCCCCCTAACCAAAACCCCAAGGTCAAGAGAGTTCCCTGGGTAAAACAAGTTAGCCTGTTTAGAGGCGAGGACAGCAATTATGCACCCAGAAAGAATAGATAGGAAATTGTTATGACTCTATACTTTCAGGCTGCCTGTTGTTGCTATGGGAAATATCCCCGCCTCTGGTTCTCGTGCACCTGTTAATTTTTGATGTGCTTCCTAACTGTGCTCATTGATCTGCCAACTTCAACAACAGGAGCCAGGGGGAGGGCGCCATGTTGTATTGAATGAGAGACCAGTGTGAGCTCACTCATGGCTCTTCGGTGCCATTGATGTTCGTTTATCTCATTCCCCATGACAGACCCTGCTAGCTGGACATCCAAGGTGCCAGCCCAGTTGGGCTTTATTGTGGTAAATCACCACACTGACACTTGTTTTCACGTTTATAATTAAGCATGTACTGAGTTTGAACGCCCTGTTTGGCTAGGGCTTCCATGACCGCTTCTGTCTCAACAAAATCGAAGGCCTTCTTTAAATTGATGAACGTTAGACAGAGCAGCATCTTGAACTCTCGCGAAACTTCAGTGAGTTTGGTCGCCGTGTGGATATGGTCGGTCGTGCTGAATCCTTTTCGGAACCTGGCTTGCTCGCATGGTTGTCTTCATCTACTGTTCTGCCTATTCTATTCAGGATGACTCGAGTGAACAACTTGTAGACAACAGACAGCAAGCAGATCGGGTGATAGTTGCCGATGTCGTGGATGTCTCCCTTCTTGTACGACAGAATGGTCCTGCTGGCTTTCCACTGGGACGGAACCTCGTATTCAGACAGGTAGAGTGTGAAGAGCCGAGCCAGTGTATTGATGAGGATTTCTCAGGTGTTCAGGTCTGACCTTGTCTGGACCTTGTCTGCTGTACGCATCTTTACCAATGAAATGGCGTGTCAGATTTTGGAAGGGAGGACATTGGGTACGACATATTCATACTGAGGGATTTTGGTATGTGGGCAGGTGGACATGGCTGTCGAAGAGATCCGAGTAGAAGTCGTGAATAATCCTCTCCATTGCCTTTCTGGAAGATGTGATAGATCCATCAGGACATAGGAGGGCAGTCACCTTGGCCTTGTAGTTGGCGAAGGACAGGTCAGCATTGCAAATACTTTTCCTGGCTTCTGCCTCATCAGCCAACACTGCTGCTCTTCACTCGTTGAGGTCTTCCTTTATCGCTTCTCTGCACAGCTTTGCGAGTATATCAAGATCCTCCGCGAGCTGTATTGTGGGTTCACCACCAGGATCTCACCATTCTACAAGGAAGTGATCATTGACGTAAAGAGAGGGATTCATCAGGGTGATACCATTTCACTGAAACTCTTCGGTGCCACCCTCGAGAATGTCATGCAATGACTGGAATGGGAAGGAATGGGAGTGAAGGTAGACGGTCGGCAACTACACCACCTCTGCTTCCCTGATGACATCATTTGAATAACACCAAACACTAGCCAAGTGGCACAAATGTTGGCCGACTTCGACCATGAGTGTGGAAAGGTCGGACCGCAGCTGAACCTCAACAAGATGATACTCATGAAAAATAAACTGGTCCCTGACACTCCATTTGCTATCAATGAAACAAACATCTTCGAATGCAGCAGCTATGTGTACTTGGGTCGAGAACTCAACATGAGGAACGACTTGGTGCCAGAATTGCGCAGGAGGAAAAGAGCAGCGTGGAACGCCTTCAAGAGCAGTGAAGAAGTGGTTAAGAGGATGAAGAATCTCTGGTTCCGGGCACATCTTTTCAATTCCACTGTTCTTCCTGCACTAATGTATGCTTCAGAGACCTGGGCCCTACGCAAACAGGACATGTAATGCCATTCAGAGACGACCGCTGGACTAGAGCTGTCACCAACTGGACTCCACGAGATGTCAAAAGACTATATGGCCACCCACCAATGAGATGGTCAGACTTTGTCAAAACCCTGAACGAATGGTTGAGGCTCTTCGTGTTCTTGGAGCGAGCAGATACCATTGGGCTACACTAGCACGCAAGAGGGATAAATGGAGACATTACTAGCACCCTCTCGAGCAAGTCAAAGATCAACGGGAAGACAAGTGATACAAGTGATAAGTGAATTAAACATGATTGATGTCGTGCTCATTTCAGGGACAAGCACCATGATTCTGTACCTGCTGGACTGCAAACAGTCCCACATTAGGTTTTGTTAATTCGTGTCCTCTAACTTGTCACTTTTCAAAAGTTATAGTTTCAAATGCTGATTAGCTTGGGGAAATTCCATGGATGGGATAAGGTGATGCCTCTGGAGGCAAATTCCCACCATATCCCCTACCACAAGGACAGACACAGGCATGTCACAGCTACCCAGAGCTCCTTGCCGTTGCTGTTACTAGCTTGAGTTCTGATCCGTCTCAGTTCATTCTCCACCCAGGCTCCGTCCCGGGCACTTCTTGGTGAAACAACCTGTACTAAGCTCCCTTCAACTTGCTCCTTTTCTTTTTTCATAATTTTGTTCACATTCATGGATTACATTCAATATTTGAACACCAATCCTACCACCATTACACCTTCACACTACCATTATTTCAAATATTCCCACCACCATTCAAGTTCGCCCGCCCAGGGCAGATGCTAGATAATTTATTTACTATTGCTTATTATGGGCTAGAGCGATAGCACATCAGGTAGGGAATTTGCCTTGCATGTGGCCGACCCGGGTTGGTTCCTCCGCCCCTCTTGGAGAGCCCAGCAAGATACCTAGAGTATCCCACAGAGCCTGGCAAGCTACCCGTTACATATTCGATATGCCAAAAACAGTAACAAGTCTCACAATGGAGACGTTACTGGTGCCTGCTCGAGCAAATCGATGAACAACGGGAGGACAGTGATACAGTGCTATTGCTTATATTGAATATCATGAGAGGTCACACAGCCACAAAAACCACTTCTGGAATTCTAAAATTGTAAATGGTTGGGGTCCAGAGACATCTCCGTAGGGAGCTAATCCATTTTGAGAATCATTTGGGAGTCCCCGGTTCAAGGGAGTTGATAGGCTGAGATGGCGCCCAGGGGCAGATCGTGGGCGTGACAGCCAGGACCCCAAGCAGGAAGGGAGAAGGGGAGGGATAACCAGTCTCCATCACCGCCATGTGGCCTGGAGTCCTAGTCCCTGAACCCGCGTACTTGGGTTTTGCTTCTGGAAGCTCGTGGCCATCGGGGTTTTATCTGGAGCAGGCAGAGAGGGCACACTTGCTCCATCTGCGGTGCCCAGGTGTGTGGGTTCAAGGACTACGACCCTCTTGACTTGCTCTTATGCTTCAGAGCCTGGGAAGTTCCCGTCTCCCCTGAGAACAGACAGAGAAGACCCTCCTCCCGCCCAAGTGCTCCATGTCTCCCTCTAGGACCCTCACCCTCTCCTGTACACCATAGCCCCAGCCGGCAACAGAGAACGTGACCCCTGAAACACGTCCTTGAAGGCAGCTTCGCTCTTTGAGTGAGTTGTTTGTTCATGGAAAATGGTTTTTTTTGTTTTGTTTTGTTTTTTGCTTTTTGGGTCACACCCAGTGATGCTCAGGGGTTACTCCTGGCTTTGCACTCAGGAATTACTCCTGGCGGTGCTTGGGGGACCATATGGAATGCCGGGGATCGAACCCGGGTCGGCCGAGTGCAAGGCAAACGCCTTGTTCATGGAAAATGGTGACAGTGGCTCTCGGCACAATGGCCAAACCTTCCTTGGTGTTCAAGCCCTGTGGGGGGAAGAGCACTGGCAGGGGAGCAGGACCCTGTGGGAGAGACCCAGGGTCACGGCAGCAGGACAATGAGTCCTCAGACACCCACAAAGGCCCCTCCACTCCTTTTCCAATCTGAAATCTATCTTTGAAAACTCCCTCAAGGAACTCTCTTCCCCACGGACCTGGCATGAAGCTGCAAACAGAGCAAAATGGATCAACTTCATCAACCAGTTAATCCGTGGGGGCAGCATCCACCCCCAGATGCAATCACTGCTTCTTTATCCTGGAAGATGCTCCAAGTCCTCAAGTCAGATGATGTCAGACTTCTCTGGAAAGAACAGCACGCTCTGTGAGTGAGAGAGCAGCGGTCTCAGAAAGAGTCGTGTGACTGGAAACCCTGGTCCTGTTTCCTCTGTGCAAGTATTTCTCTGCTTCCCAGAAATATTCCCGCTCCTGTGCTGTCCCACCAGACCATGCCTAAGACCATCTAATGTTCTCAAACATCATCTTACTATAATTATGAAATAATCCAAGCGTTGAAATGATAATAATTCATGTACCAAGCACTCGTGTGCTGGCAATGAGTCCTGGTGGCTCAGGATGGAAAATCAGACTCTTCCCTGGAGACAGGCTGTGTGCAAGGGAAGGGAAGAAGGGGAGGGGCGAGTGTGGGTTTGGACGCTTCACCAAACTGGGGCTCGAGGGGAACAGCTCGGGAACTGTGATTTTTTTTTAAATTAGAGGGATGTTATAACTTACGCTCACAGTTTCTGGGGACAAAAGCAGATCTCTGACTGTTGCATGAATAAGGCCCCCCAAAATGCAGCAAGAGCATATTTCAAACATTCCCAGGAAATCCTTTCATTTTCTTCCAGACTTGAATTAATATCGACCCTCTAAAATGACACAGATAGGCCAGAGAAATAACACAAGGGCTAAGGTGTTTGCCTGGCACACAGCTCAAATCCTGTTCAAATTCTGGCACTGCATACAGTTCCCGGAGTCCTGCCAGGACTGATCCCTGAGCCCAGAGCCAGAATAAGCTTTGAACACCATTATTTTGGGATGTGGCACAAAAATTTAAAAATTTTAAAAATACAGACATGGGGGGCCAGGAGATAGTATGAGCCCGGCAGCCGTCTGACCCAGGTTTGATTCCCTGCACTCCTGGGAGACAGGGGCACCACAGGACCCAGATGACACTGAACCCTCAGCCACTGCATCCTCAGGCCCTTCAGTGACATTCCAGCCCAGGTGATGGAGAACCGTGGGTGGGACCCTCCAAATAAATGAACCAGATGGCAGGGGTCTCCCCAGGGCATGAACGCTTTCCTCCTGAGAAGAAGCTGGGCTTCTCGTTGAGTTTCTCTGTCCTCTCTCACTGCTACGGAGGGGCACACTCTAGTCGGATGGTTCTGAGCAGCTGGGCTATGCATGAGAGTTCTGCGGGCAGGGCCATCTGAGGGGGCTGGAGCCAAAGATACTGGACCCTAAGGTCCCTTGGGAATACAAGACCCGTGGGTTAAATAACAGATGGATGCAGGATGGCCATACCGAGGCCACCAACCACCGCTCTCACCTGCCTTTCAGCCTCTTAGTGGTGAGCCAGGAGAACAGCATTCCTACTCCCACCTCCACCAGGTAAAGGGCAGCTCTGGAGCTCCTGAAAAACTAATCTAAAGCCAGCTCAGTGTGACCTGGTTTGTCTGCGGGTCACCCTCCCTGTGGCCCCGAGCCCCTTCGGTCCTAGCAGTTAGAGAAAAGCCAAGGGCAGGAGCCAGGTGCTGACAGAACCCCTTGGGGTGACATTTCTGATCCCCGTAGAGCTGACGCCAGGCCAAGCCCCTCCCTTCTGAGACCCACGTCCCTCCCATGCTGGGTGACATGCTGGAGGTGTCCTGGGCCCCTGCCTGGTTCCAATGAAGTGGGGCACTGACAGCTTCCGCCCACCAGCACTGCAATAGTCCAAAGGCTTTTTATTCACTGATGAGGGGGCAATCATTCCTGGAGATGCTCAGGACTTCCTCCTGGCTTTGTGCTCAGGGATCATTCCTGGCAGTGCTCAGGGGATCTTATGGGGTGTCCAGGATGGAGCCCAGGTTGGGTGTGTGCAAGGCCAAAGCCCCCCCACCAATGTACAGTCAGTCCCCACACACACACAGCTTCTCTTGCCCTCCCCATGGAGCCTCCTCCTCGGTGACCTGGAGACAGGAATGGATTCTCACACTTACACAGAATACAACAATTTTACTGTGATGAGTGAGATAGAAAAACTGGCAAAGAGTACCCCACAGGCCCTAGGATCCTCTGTCCACAGGACAGGGCCAAAGAACCAGGTGGCACCCTTCTGAAAGCACTCCAGCCACCAACAATCACTTCCAAACACTTCCCTCTCAAACACCTCAGACTGTTTATTTGCTGCGACAAAGTCCTTAATTTCTTCTTCAAAAAAACAAATCAGCAGAGATGCTTCCAGACTCTACACCAGGCTGAGTCATCAGGGGCACCCCAAAGGGGATAGGTGAGCCCAGCACCTGCCCAAACAAAGACCCAGCAGCCAAAAACCTCTGCACTCCACAATTGCTGCCAGGCTCACAGCTGGACTCCACAGATTCATGAAGAGCCTCCTCCAGAAATTAATCTGTTGAAAAATTCAGGTATGCAGTTTTGTGACTGAAACCTCCAGGCTCTCATGGAGCTGGGGATCAGCTACCACCCCCCATCTCCCTGTTCTTCTGGAAACCTGGCAGTCATGCCCATGAACTGCCTCTGGTGCCAAATATGCTCATTAACTGGCCATGATCCAGGGACTCATACATAAATCTCAAAAGATACCAACAAGCTGCAGAGATGCTTCTGGACCCCACAACAGGCTGAGTCCTATGAGGCATCCAATGACATAATTCAGTTAAAATATAACTCCTGCTGTATAACCCCATTCAAAATTTTTTAATTCCTTGATCACTCTACATCTCAAACTCCACACTCCTGATAAACCAGGAGTAGCCCACCACACTGGACTGGATGTGAAGTAGAAGGCAACCAGTCTCGATAAACAAGATATAAATACACAAGGTTTAACCTGCAACAACATGTTAGTAATCTCTTATACAAAGACTTAAGGGCTCCATGGTGAGATACATTTTCACACACTCTCTTCTAAGAAAATATTTTTGATCATTCATAGCAAGATATTTATAACAAGCAATATAAAATAAATTATTCAGGGCCTGCTCTAGGTGCAGGCTTGAGTGGTAGTTATAAAAATTAGAAATAATGGTGGTGGGAAGATGCAACGGTGGTGGGATTGGTGTTAGAATATTGAATGTAACAAATCATCATAAACAACTTACTTAAGAATACAGTTTAAAAAAGCAAGAAACCAGACAGTGCAGGAGGTAAGGATGACTGTTTAAGTCTGTCATTGTATATGCCCCCCCCACGCCAGGCACTGTCAGGGGTCACTCCTGAGCACAGAGTAAAGAATAACCCAAGGAAGGCAGGGAAGCAGGGAGGAAGAAAGAAAGAGAGAAAGAGAGAGAGAAAGAGAGAAAGAAAGAGAGAAGGAAAGAAAGAAAGAAAGAAAGAAAGAAAGAAAGAAAGAAAGAAAGAAAGAAAGAAAGAAAGAAAGAAAGAGAGAGAGAAAGAAAGAAAGAAAGAAAGAGAGAGAGAGAAAAAAAGAGAGAAAGAAAGAAAGAAAGAAAGAAAGAAAGAAAGAAAGAAAGAAAGAAAGAAAGAAAGAAAGAAAGAAAGAAAGAAAGAAAGAAAGAAAGAAAGAAAGAAAGAAAGAAAGAAAGGAAGGAAGGAAGGAAGGAAGGAAGGAAGAAAGAAAGGAAGGAAGGAAGGAAGGAAGGAAGGAAGGAAGGAAGGAAGGAAGGAAGGAAGGAAGGAAGGAAGGAAGGAAGGAAGGAAGGAAGAAAAAGAAAGAAAGAGAGAGAGAGGGAGGGAGGGAGGGAGGGGGAAGGAAGGAAGGAAGGAAGGAAGGAAGGAAGGAAGGAAGGAAGGAAGGAAGGAAGGAAGGAAGGAAGGAAGGAAGGAAGGAAGGAAGAAAGGAAGGAGGGAGGGAAGTGCGAAGGAGGGAGGGAGGGAAGAAGGGAGGGAGGGAGGGAGGGAGGGAGGGAGGGAGGGAGGGAGGGAGGGAGGGAGGGAGGGAGGGAGGGAGGGAAAGAGATAGAGAGAGAACCATCCAATTACTTAAAAACACAAGTCAAGGGGCCTGAGAGATAGTACAATGGGGAGGGCATTTGGCTTGCACACAACTGACCCAGGTTCAATCCCCAGCATTCCACATGGTCCCCTGAGCACTGCCAGTAGTAAACCCTGAGCATCACCAGGTGTGGCCCAAAAACAAAACAAATGAAAAAACAAGTCAAGGGCCAGAAAGCTGCTCCAAAGGCTGGACCACATGTTTTATATTCAGGAGCCCCTGCTTCAATCCCCAGCACCACACGGCTCCTAGGGCCTTCCTGGAAGAGGAGGTGAAAGCCACGTGCACGGCTCCAACTAATTCAAGGGACCCCAATCACATCCCATGCCCCCTCCTCTCCTTACAATTTAACTTCCTCAGCCAGGTTCCAGGACCACCCCCCTCTTCCACCTTAGCAAATTATCCCCTAGGACCTGCCTCATCAGGCCTGGCTCCATCCTGCCGCCCTTCTCTGCGCCTAGCACCCCTAAAGCTGTTCCCACTGTGTGGCTGGTGTCCAGCGGGGGACCCCAGTCCCACTGCATTGACAGATCCATTAACGCTTCACAGCGGTCCCCACCCACCCCCGCTCCAGACCCGCTCCCTCGTTCCCTGCACGCTCCAGCCATCCAAGAGCATCTCCAAAACACAAAAGGAGAGCCCGAGAGTGGAAGGAGGGAGCAGAGATGCCCGCAGAACCCCTAACAGGAGCCGCCTGAGGGGGGCAGGAGAGGAGCCTGTCCGCTCTTCTCCCTGCTTACAAACGACTCATCCTCCTGGGCATTTGGGCGAGGTGAGAGGGACCCAGAGGCCACGCAGCCGCGTCCAGGGGAGCAAGAGGCAGCTGCTCCTCCAGCTCCCGGGCTGGGTCCACTTGCCCAAGTGCCTGTGCATGAAGCCCCAGGTGCTGCTGCCCGTGGCCTGGCGCCTCTCGCTCTGTACTCGAGTGCCTGCAGAATGCAAAGGAGGGAGGATTCGGGGCCCAGAGGGCCCACACCCCCAGGCCCCAGGGACACCCCACCTCCTGCTGTCTCAGAATCCAGCCACCTGGCCGCTGGGTTCAGATGGATGCAGTATTGGAGTGGCTGAAAACGAGAGTTTCCTCTCACCCGTGGTTCTGTGGCTTCAAGGTCGTTTTCTGCAGAGCGGGGGCCATTGCCCGGAGAATTCCTCACTGGCTCCCCAAGACCTCCTTCCCTGGCCTCACCGCAGCCTTAGGCAGAAGACCTGCTTGGAGGGAGGCCCCCAAAGCTGGAAACCCACCGCCACTACCCAGAAGCAGACCAGGGCCCAAGCTGGTCCCTCCTCTCTAAGCATCTCCACGACAGACACACCCCTGCATCACTGCTCACCCCTCCTCCAAGAGGCAGACCCAGCTGAGTTCCAGAACCTTCTATGCCTGTGCAAGCTAGCAAGTCATTTAACCTCTCTGTGATTCCGTCTCCTCCTCTAAAATAAGAAATTTGTTTTTTGGGGGTGTGAGGGGGTGTAGAGGCCACACCAGGTGGTGCTCAGGGGCTAGTCTCTGTTCTGTGCTCAAGAGTGACCCCTGGGGGGTGCCAAGGGGTTCACATAGTGGTGCTGTGGATTCAAACTCGGGGATCCAAAGCAAGTGGCTTCCTTCCTGACCTGTCTCTCTGGCGCCAGGAATTTGGTTTTAGTCACCTCAGAGGATTGTTTGCAAAAACACAGATGAGGGGCTGGAGCGATAGCACAGCGGGTAGGGCATTTGCCTTGCACGTGGCCAACCTAGATTCGAATCCCACCATCCCATATGGTCCCCTGAGCACCGCCAAGGGTAATTCCTGAGTGCAGAGCCAGGAGTAACCCCTGTGCATCACCAGGTGTTACCCAAAAAGAAAAAAAAACACATACGAGGAGGAAGATATTACACCCTGGCAACACTGAGCCTGGTGCACCCTACTAGCACTCGCCAGGGGCACAAACTTGGTTCATGTTGGTTTTTGGTCAGAATCTGTGGTCCCGGGATCTAGGAAGGCAAGTTGTTCTTGAAAGCTGTGCCGCGGAATGTGGATTAGAGCTTATGTCCACCAATCCGCACTGGCCCACAGCCAGAGGGCCCCACACAGCCGCTCTGTGGGAAGCCAGCTCCTGTCTCTGCCACACAGCCGTCTTATACTGTCGCTTGATGTTTTTCTTCATTAAACTAAAAACAGCAAGTCCCTGCTAAGCCTGACTGACTTTCCAGAGCGCGCTGTCTGACTTGTGCTCTGTTTCACACAGTCTTTCCATGCGCTTGGCATAAATCATCCATTCCTCCTCTTTTCTCTTTCCAGCATTTTGGACACTCAGTCGAGCCTGGGCTAAAACTTCCTTTGGAACTCCAAATGGCTAATGACTCACAGCAAAGAGCATCCGCTCCGCTTCCCTCACGCATCACCGTCTAGGGAGACGGTGCTCACAGCTCCTGCTCCCTGACTGCAGAGCCGAATTGCAAGTCACATCAGGTATAGAAGCTTCCACGGGGCCTCATAATTCAGCCCCAGTTACAAGGAAACCACCCACCAGAGAACTTTGTACAGAGCAGCTGAGAAAATGTGGTTTCTGCTCTGGAGATAAACATGATTGACAGGTTTCCTTCTAGAAGTCTCCCTGGCTCCCCCGACTTCTTGTCAGGAGGGAGTCCACTATCTGTCCATCCCAAGCAAGTCCAGTTCCAGGAGGCCCAGGCAAGTTTGCTGAACTCTTGGATGACAGGAACATACTCAGACGTGGCTCTAGGATGCATGAAAAAGAAATTCTCTTTAACAAGGCCAGATGTTACCCTGCCCCTGTATTAATCAAGTACCTCCTGGGGGCCAGGGACAAGAGAAGCATCTTCCCATACGGCCTGTGTCTAATCCCACACATCTCCCACACTGAGATTACAACATTCCAGTGGCCTCAACTGTACAGGAAGACCAAGGTGCACTGCAAGACAGCCTGAGATTGGCAGCAACAAAAGGAATGACTTTGTGGCCAGCTCAGCACTGTACCCAGAGAGTTCTCTCCTTTGATGATCTAAGGCCCCATAAGTTCTTTTTTTATTATTTAGTTCTTTTTTTAATTTTTAAATTTTATTTTGTTAAGGTCATTCACATTAACTGGTTACATTCAATATTATTTCAACACCAATCCCACCACCATTACACCTTCCTGTCACCATTATTTTATATTTTCCCACCGCCATTCAAGCCTGCCTGCCATAGGCAGATTCTAGGTCATTTATTTTCTATTGCTTATTATGAATATCATGAGAGGTTGCAGCCACCAAAGTGGCTGCTATCCTGGAATTCCAAATATGTAAATGATTGGGGGCCGGAGACATCTCTGTAGGGAGCTAATCCATTTTGAGATTCACTTGTGAGTCTCTGGATCAAGGCCAGTGATGGTGCTTGAATATGGCCCAGAGGAAGTTCATGGGTGTGACAACCAGGACCCCAAAATGGGGGACAGAGATATGGG
This sequence comes from Sorex araneus, assembly GCF_027595985.1. Taxonomy (NCBI): domain Eukaryota; kingdom Metazoa; phylum Chordata; class Mammalia; order Eulipotyphla; family Soricidae; genus Sorex; species Sorex araneus. The sequence continues at coordinate 185,650,401 of NC_073305.1, forward strand.
AAAAGATGAACCGCCTCCGACATCATGTGGCCTGGCGTCTTCAGACCCTGTTTCCACATACCTGAGTTTATCTTCTGAAAGCTTGTGGCCACCGGGGGATCATCTGGAGTGGACGGAGAGGGGACACCTGCTCCATCTGAGGTGCCCCAGTGAGACTGGCTCTACAGGGGGTCCGGAGAGATCTTTGGCGAGCTGCTGTCTTCCGGGATTCACTGTTGAGTTTTCCATCAGTTCTATGGAAAGAGAGTTGAACAAAACTTCATTCTGCACACTTTGGTCTTTTTAGTACAGGTCACTATCTGAGTTTTTTTTCTTTTTGGGTCACACCTGGCAATGCACAGGGGTTACTTCTGGCTCTGCACTCAGAAATTACTCCTGGCAGTGCTCAAGGGACCATATGGGATGCTGGGAATCAAACCCAGGTTGGCCGCGTGCAAGACAGATGCCCTACCCGCAGTGCTATCACTCCAGCACCACTATCTGATTTTTTTAACAGTTACTTTATTTATTTATTTATTTATTTATTTATTTATTTCATTTGGGGTCAAACGCAGCGATGCTCAGGGGTTACTCCCGGCTTTGCACTCAGGAATTACTCCTGGCTGGGCTTGGGGGACCATACGGGATGCTGGGGATCGAACCCAGGTCGGCCTCGTGCAAGGCAAACGCCCTATCTGCTGCGCTATCGCTCCAGCCTCCCCACTATCTGATTTTTTTAATTAACTTTTTTATTAAGGCATCGTTTCTCACAATTGCATGGTATTTCATTGTGTATATATACCACACCTTCATTATCCACTTATCTGCCATTGGATACTGGCTGATTCTGTATCCTAGCTCTTGTGCAAATGCTGCAATAAATAGTGTTGTGCATATGTCCATTTCAATGAGTGTGTTTGTGTCCTGGAAGTAGATACTGAGAAGCAAATTTGCAGGGTCATACAGCAGCTCAATTCTTACTTTTCTGAGAACTCTCCACACTGTTTTCCATAGCAGTTAAAACCAGACAACATCCCCACCAGCAGTGGATGAGAGTTCCCTCTTCACAACATCCCCGTCAGTACAGATTGTTCCCAGCTATTTTTATAGGTGCCATTCTCACTACCGTGAAGTGCTATCTCATTGTCATCTTGATTTGGATTTCCCTGATAATAAGTGGTGAGGAGCACACTTTATGGGGCTCTTGGCCATCTGTCTTCTTCAGAGAAGTGTCTGTTCATTTCCTCTCCCCATTTTGATGTAGGTTTTTGGATTTTTTTTTTGTCTATCTCTGTGAGTTATATATCTTAGATATTAACCCTTTCTCTGATATGTTGAGTACAAATACTCTCTCTCATTCAGTTTTCTGTCTTTTCATGTTAGCCTTAGTCTCTTTTCCCATGCAGAAACTCTTTAATTTGGTGTGGTCCCATTTGTTTGCTTTTCCTCTGTTTCCTTTACCAATGGGATCATATCATTAAAAACACCTTTGAGGTCTAAATCTTGGGGTATTCTGCCTCTATTTTCCTACGTATTTTATAGTTTTGGGTCTGAGTTTTGTGTAAGGTGTGAGATACAGATCCAGCTTTATTTTTTCCTGATAAGCCCTTAACTATTATTTTTGGTTTTGTTTTTTCCTTTTCAGGGATACACACCCAGACTCGATCCCTCTCTGCTTTCCCCAGAGAACTGGGGACCTCCTATTTTCATATTTCTGTAGGAAGTGAGCACATGGCAGGAGCACTGAGGTATCCTGAGGTCCCCGACACCCCAAGACTTTCAGACTCTCACTGTCTAAGCAGTGTGACCAGGACCCAGCAGGGCATATTAGGATGAACGAAGAACAGGCCTGGAGGTGCCTGCAAGAAGGTGTGTCTCCCGTGACCGTCTCTGGCGGTGACACTGAAATCCCAACTGGGAAATCCCAGGAGCCCCTCGTAAGCTGCCATCCCGGCCCATGAAAACCAGCCCAAGGACTTCCTTCTCTCTCTTGTCTCTTCCTCCAACCTCCTGCATGATCCCGAGTAAAGCACATGATCTCCTGGGACCACGTGCTCCAAGACAACTTTCAGCAGGAGAGAAACACTCAGCTTTCCGGACAACTATTTACCAAGATGCCTTGAGCTTCCCCGCAGATGGCTGGGGTGTGAGCACCTTCTCAGCAGGGGCTCTGGTGCTGCCTCTTCCATCTCCTGTCCTATCCCCCCACCCCTGGGTGAGTCCTGTGAACTCACCAGCACAAAAAAAAAAGAGCTCCCTGGGGGTTCAGCTGCCTCAGGCGGCTCCCCCCTCCCTACACCCACCCACATCCTCATCCTCATTTCTTAACTTGCAGCTTTTTCCAGCCAGTGCTTCTTCCCCCCTCTCTGCGTGAGTTTTTGCTAGCAAGCTGAACCCAGTGTCGAAGGTGCTGGAACACAGTCCTCCTGGACAGCAGGACCAAAGGTTGAAAATGAACTTGACCGTCTGTGAACGCGGGGCCAGCTGCTGTCAATGGGGAGAGGGAAGCTGAGTTCACATGGATGTTATTCCACATGGTCGTACCAGGGTCACTGACTGTCCTTGAGGGAGATGCCGTTGTTGGATATCATTGGTTTGTCCTTTCTCCCTTGCCACAGAGTTTGGGTTTATCTCTATTGGGTTTATCTCTAAACAATTCTAGACTACATTGGTATGTCCTGCTCCCCTTGCCACTAGGAGCTTAGTTATATCAGTCACACCCATCAAAGTGCTCCTGAGTCACTTCCATTCCTTTGTTTATCTGTAACCACTTCTACCAGTTTATCTGCTCTTCCTCTAATCAAACTCTGTTAATTTGTAAGGTCAGACCTTGCTAGGACAGTGATCTTGTATTGTAAGTTAATATCGTCTTTCTCCTCTCTTATGTCTTTTGAATAGTTTACTTTAAAGCAATATCCTTTTTGTATGGACAAAGAAAGACATTTATTAATATGCTTTGGTAACATGGGATTTAATTGGCTTCAAATATTATTCATTCCTGGGCATCTTCTTTCTTGACTTAAGCCTCAGCTGCCCTTGCTTCCTAGCACCCCCAAAAGCAGGGTCCCGACGAGGGACGGGATGGACCCAGGGCAAGCTGCCGTGGTCAAGGGTGCTGGGTCCTCAGTGATGGCGACTGAGGCGGCCCCCGGTGCGCACCAGCAGCCCTTGCTCTTCTCCTGTGCCTTTCCCTACAGGACAAATGGAAGCTCTCTTGTGATGGAATCGTCCTGGTTTCAGACCTGTTTCTGGGGAGAGGGGTCCGGGGGTTGCCCTGGGGTGGGGGGCTCTGGGACTATGCCGAGGCCCAGCTCCGCAGTGAGGTCGCCCCAAGAGGGTGCCCGCACTGTTGGTCAGTGTCTTCAGGCACTGTGCCCTGACAGGAAGGGCTGAGCGAGAGTGAAGGCCCCACACCTTCCAGGAAGGGCCGCGTCCACCCACAGACACTGCAGGAGGCCACGCCTGCTCTCTTCTCTCACCCCCATTCTTGCTCGACAGCGCCCTCTACAGACATGTCTAAATCACCCCACATCATGATTGATGGCTTTTAACCTTTGCCCCCAGAGCCCAGAGAACTAAGTTTTGGAATCTATATCTCTTACTGTGTTTATCCAAATGACTGCAAATTTTAATAAGAAGTAAAATTAATTGTTTAATACGGACTAGCAGCAAGATAAAGAGAAACACAATAGAGACACTTGTCACCCCTCAGTGAACTTCTCAGTCTAGTCTCAGACAGAACATACTCTTGACTTAATCCCCCCAAGGGTATCGCCTCCTTTGAAACATTTTACCTGTGTAAATGATCAAACACACCTACGTGCAGTCCTACACCTCAGACCCCCTCAGATGTTCTAAACATATGCTCTTCAGTTCTGAGTTAAGTGTCCACTGTCCACTGTCCTGAATCAGTCTCGGGTCCCTGTCTTCATCCCTCTACCTCCAGAGAGGCCGGGGAGGCGGTTCTCGGCCACTGGACACGAGGAACAAGGAACACCATGGCTCACTTTTGTTCACAGGTGGAGGCGGGGGGAGGGGGTTGGTGAGAAAGGGAGGTGGGGGCTGAAGGAAGCTTCTCCATGTTCAGCTCCTCCCAGCATCCAGTCCTCTGCTTTACCACAGATGGGGGTCGGGGAGAGTGGTCATGTGCCACGGGGGAGCACGCGGGATGGGACAAGCCAAGAGATCTGATCACGGCCAAGTACAAAGGAAAGACCCTTGAACCAGGCAGAGGGCCCGGATGGGGCTCGGGGGTGAGAACAAGGCAGGCTGGCAGGAGGGTCTCTCAGCGCTGGGACCTCTGGCCCAGAGCGGGGACCACTGGCCTCGGGTCAGCCCTGCTTGTGGCGACACAGGCTCTGCAAGCAACAGAAATCAGTCGGAGAGTCATTCCCAGGTGGCCGAGCCCCTTCAGCGTCTGCTTTTGGATTCTGACTCTGACACCCCAAGTCTCACTTGGCCCGGAGACTCCCAAGACTGTGGAGAAGAAGAGAAATTCCAACTCTCTGACAGCCGTGAGCCTTTCAAGTAATTAATATATTGTCGTTTCATTGTGCAGCAAAATTTAACCTCTGCTTTCTCATTCCTAAGCCAGGAGCAGGATGGAATTGCACAATTCCAAGGAAAACAGAAACGCTGGCATGATAATAGCCTCTCCCGGAGGCCCGGCATTTGACAAGCTGCGCCTGTAATGTGGACACGGTTCCACAGAGCACGCACGTAGCCCCCCGCCACCACCAACACAGGCGTCCAAGCTCTGGGTTTTGAACCGTGTCCACATTGGCTGTCTGTCCATTTCACTGACTGTCTCCTCTTTCCCGGACCTTGTTTTTTTAGATAAAACATTGGGATTCTACAAGATAACATTATTACAAGGGGCCGAGATGTGGGGTCACCATAACCAGCCTGGCACCAAAATGACGGTGCCAAGACCAGCCATGCTGTGGCCAGACGGGTGAGACGGAAGCAGTGAGGCTGGGGATCCCAGGGGCCCAGGAAAACTGGGTTGGAGGCAGGCCAGAAGAGCCCATGAGAATGCACAGGAAAGATAGGTTCACCTTTAGGATGCAGTAGGTCCCTTTGATAAGAAGCTCAAGTGTGAAGAAGACCCCAGACCTCGACTTGAGGGGCAGAATGTGCAAGAAAAGTGATTTCAAACCAGCAGTGGGGTTGCTATAAGACTCTTCTCCCTTCTCCAACATAACATCACCAGTGACCCTTCCAGTAGCACAAACCCCATTGAACTGCCACCTGTGAAGCCGAGGGCCCCTGGACACTAATCCTGCCCACAAATGCATGCTCGCCCTCTGAGTCTCCGGGGTCACCTCTTCTGAGAAGCCTGCTAGGGCTCTCAGGGAAACCCTGGCCACTGTTTCTTCACTCGTCCATAACCTGTGCACTTCAATGCCATTAGTGCATACAACTCACTGCTGCAAAATCAATTTCCTCTAAAATACACAGAGGGACTAGAGAAATACTATAGCTGGTAGGTGTTTGCCTTGCATATGGCTGGCTCAGGATCTATCCACAGCACCACATATGGTCCCCTCAATCCTGACCGGAGGTAAACCCACCAGGAGCACTGCCGATGTTAAATACCCCCCTTCAAAGAAAAAGTGCTTTCAAATGCAATATTCTGAAGGAAAGGCATTATATTTATTCCTATACATAGCCCAGTTTCATGAACAAAGATGCTAATTCATATTAAGGAGCAGGGAGTTTTAATTGGAACCAACAGTTGATTCCTTGGGGGAAACTTTTCTTAAATGCAGAGTTGTAATGAAGATCTAATAAAACCCATCTTGAGGGCTGCGTTGGCCAACTTATTCTGGAGATTCTGTCTCAGATGAACCAGATGCTACCCGTGGCGAGAGTCTCTGCCCTGGAGCTACAGCCCCAGGTCCCAGGCCCTCTCACTGTTGCCGTCACTCAAGGACTCTGCCTGCCGGGAGCTTCGGAGAAGAAGCCAGGTCCAGAGCAAGATGGGTCCATCTTCAATGTGCCGCTGTGGTCCAGTCCACTGCCATCAGCCTCGGGGATTTGGGCAAATCCTAACCCCACTCCGGGCCTTGGTTCCGGGGCGGGTGGTGGTAAGGGGAGCAACGTGACACTTGCCATAACCACGCCACAGACCCAGTGCCAGGCTGCTTCACATGGGAGCCCCAGAGGGGAGCAGGTGTGACCCCTCCCCGCCCTAAGGGCCCCAGCCCCGGCAGCCAAAAACCTCCAGAATTCAACTGCCGCCATGCTCGGGGCCACTCTCCACACGCTCAGGCCGAGCCTCACCCACGAGTGAACCCCCAGAAAACCCAGCTATGAGAGACTTTGTGACTGAGAACTCTGGGGTCAACGGGACCAGGAACGGAGGTCCTTAGCCTGTATCCCCCAGTCTCGGCAACTCAGCAGCCATGCCCATCAGTCACCCCAGGTTGGTGCCAGATAATCTCGTCATCAGCCACTGTCCAGACCACATGTCCTTCTCTCCCAGAAGGGAGCAACATGACGCTCGCCATAAACCATGCCACCAGACCCCGTTCCAGGCTGCTTCACTCGGGTAGCCCCAGAGGGGGTGGATGAGACCCTTCTCTGCCCCAAGGGACCCAGCCCTGGCAGCCAAAATCCTCCAGAACTCAACTGCCACCATGCTCATGGCCGCCCCCCACACGCTCAGGCTGAGCCTCACCCACGAGTCAACCTTTTCCTAGACACTTCATAGGACACACCCTACCCATACTTCAAGAGCATTACACCACATTTGATGGGATTCAAAGTAGGAGGGCAAGGGCTGGAGCGATAGCACAGCGGGTAGGGCATTTGCCTTGCACACAACTGACCCAAGTTCAATTCCCAGCATCCCACGTGGTCGACCCCCTGAGCACCGCCAGGGGTAATTCCTGAGTGCAGAGCCAAGAGTGACCCTGTGCATCGCCGGGTGTGACCTAAAAAGCAAAAACATTAAAAAAATTAAAAAATTAAAAATAAAATAAAAGTAGGAGGACAACCAACCTTAGCGGGAAATATTATGTTATTTCAGTTCTGCTTTGGGACAGGGATTGGGGTTTGGGATAGAAATACCCGAAATATGGTCATGGGAAGGTGTAACGGTGGTGGGATTGGTGTTTGAATATTAAATATAATCAAATATTGTGAACTACTTTATAAAATAAAAAAATTAAAGAAAAGAAAAAGAAAGCTGAATGGTGCTGTGCATGGCACGCAGGAAATGACCAGGCTGGGCTCCTCACGCCTGGTGATGAATCAACGTTCTCGTAGCCTCTCCGCTCAATCCTGTCTCTTACAATAATGCTGATCGTTTGTATATTTGCAAGGCTTATTTTCCTTCCCACAAAAAATTTCATGCAGCTGATGTTATTTAAACCTCTTAATAACTCTGAGAAAAGAAACAGAGGATGTCTCGTTTACACATTCTATGGATTAGGCGAGGGCACTGCATGAACGGAACAGTCCGGAGCAATCTGAATGCTCCGCCACGCAGACGCCTTCCTGCACTCTCTGCCTTCACCTCCAGCTCGCTCCATGTGCTCCTGCCCTCTGGCCATGGGGGCACGCAGGCATTCAGGAAGCTGGGCAGAAGCAACAATTAAGGCATAATCTGCTCAGGCTGCAAGGAAAGAATCCTGTGAATTATACAATGCATGATAACTGTGCAGTGAAGCATTGCACAGAAAGACGAAGCTCCAGGCAGAGAACATGAGGAGAAGCAGAGACAGGAGAGAGACGTGAGCATCTGCAAAGTAAGCGTGTGATTCAGACAAGGAAGAGAACATGCTAGAAGCGGGAAGGAGGGGGGTGCCAGCCAGTGGGAATAAGGAGATGCTGGAGGTTGTTAGCAGGAAAGTGGGTGGTTTCCACACCTGACTTTGCCTTTCTAGATGGATTAGAATGAGGATAGAGTGAAATAAATGCTAGGTCATACCCTTTGTGCCATGAGGAAAAGGGACGCCTAAACTCTTGGAATGAATGTTAGCTGGGCCAGCCTCTCTGGGAAACTGTGTGGAGTTTCTTGAAACACAGGAAACAGACATCGCATCTGGTTTGTGAAACCACCAGGTTTTGTGGAGATGAATCCTGCAAAGTCCTTTTCTTTCTAATCACCCATAAATGCCCCTTTAAAGTATAAAATCCCCCAGCAACTCCGTCCACACTGCAGTGCCATGCTGAGACCACACTGCCCCCACAGCTGTGCCCCCACAGGGCACGCATCTCACTGCATCTCTCCATCCGCTGCCCTCTGAACTTGCATTTCCACACACTGGAAACGTTTCCTCTCTCTGGTAACACTCTGTAAAGCAAATGCTTTTTTTTCTTCTCTTGGTCTAAAACTCTGGGGATCGTCACGCCTGTCAAGACACACGGTGAAGCTACATCTAGCCGCCCCTTCAAATATGACCATTCCCTCTGCTGAAAATGGCCCACCTGTCCAGCTGGCCTTGGGTTTGGGGGTGGGGGAGAGGGCGGAGAGAGCCGCTGGGCAGAATTCTGTGTTTGCTTCTTCCTCCAGGCAGCAGTAATATTTTTAGCTAACACATCTATCTAAAGGACACCAAAATAAAACCCCAGTAATTGTAAGGAACAAACACACTTATGTTCATTACGGTGTATTACAAGGCCAACTCTACAGCAACCCAAGTGTCCAGCTGCAGAGAGCCTATACTGATGGTGCCTGTGAGCAATGGACTACTACGCAGCTATGTCAAAGGACAAAGTCTTCCTTCCACCACAGTATGGATGGAACTGGGAAGGTCATGCTGAGTCAGAGGAGACAGACCAATATTGACAGGTTTGAACCAAAAACCAAAAAAATCACTGTCACTGTCATCCCATTGTTCATTGATTTGTCAAGCAGGCACCAGTAACGTCTCCATTGTGAGTCTTGTTACTGTTTTTGGCACATCAAATAGGCCACGGGTAGCTTGCCAGGCTCTGTCATGTGGGCGAGATCTTCTTGGTAGCTTGTCAGGCTCTCTGAGAGGAATAGAGGAATTGAACCTGGGTCGGCCACATGCAAGGCAAACGCCCTATGCTTTGTGTTATCGCTCCAACCGAAAAAATCACTGTCACTGTCACTGCCATCCCGTTGCTCATCGATATGTTCGAGCGGGCACCAGTAACATCTCACATTGTGAGACTTATTGTTACAGTTTTTGGCATATCAAATACACCACGGGTAGCTTGCCAGGCTCTGCCGTGGGGGCGTGATACTCTCAGTAGCTTGTCAGGCTCTCCGAGAGGGGCAGAGGAATCGAACATGGGTCGGCCACGTGAAAAGCGAACACTCTACCGCTGTGCTATCGCTCCAGCCCAACCAAAAAAATAAACATAATAAAGACAAATTTTCAAATAGGGGCAAGAACAATAGTACAATAAGTAGGGTATTTGCCCTACATGTAGACAACTCTGTTTAATCTCTGGCACTACCTATGCTCCCCCCGAATTTGCCAGGAAGGATCCTTCTGCACAGAGCCCGAAGTAAGCCCTAAGCATCACTGGGTGTGGTCCAAAAACAAAGAATGAATTTTTAAAATATATTTAAATGTAGCATTATTAGTTAATATTTGTAGAACTGTGCTTGCTGGATAATTCACAGACAACTTTCATTAAACATCTTCCTCAGTAGCAGGAAGGCCAGAGGAACGATTCCTTTCCTCCCCATCCACAGTGTGCATGAAGGGAAGTATTCACGACACGTAGGGCACTAGCCTCGCACTCAGCCAACCGGGGTTCAACCCCTGACACCCCACAGGGTCCCCCAAGTCTGCCAGGAGTGATTCCTGAGCCCAGAGCCAGGAGTAAGTCCTGAACACTGCTGGGTGTAACCCCCAAAACAAAAAAACAAAAGAAGGAAATATTCCCAGATGTTGGGCAAGTGTTTCCTGATCTACCCAGGCCCCGTTTGCTGATTCATGGCCCCCGTGGTCGTAGCAGCTGGAGGGGAGGCAAGGAGGCTGCTCAAGCCCCTCCACCCCACCCCCTTACCTCCCACCGCCCGGGACCAGGGCCACACAAGCAGCGAGAGAAGAGAAGGAAAAGAGACTGGGGGAGGGAAGAAAAGGGATCAGGAGATCCAACAGCAGACATAGACAAGCTGTCGGCTGAAGTCAGGGCACGGGGCGCAGGGTCAGCAAAAGCTGGCCAGGGCCTGTGCCCACGTCCTCCCTCCAGAGGGAGGCTGGAGGCTCCGTGTCCCCAGGAAAGCCCCAGGGGGGCCTGGAGGCGCCGCCTCACCTGAGCTCCTTCCCTGAGCTCCCCCCGGCCGCCTCCCGGAGCTGCTATGCGCCTCTGTCCTGCCTCTCTGGCTCCCCTTGGCAGAGCCCCACGTGCTTCCAGACAGCTTCCCCGAGCACGGCCCCGCAGGAGCCACACAAGTGGACGCTTGTGCTTCGTGGCTTTCTCTGAGGTGGCAGTGAGGGGTCAGTTGTGTCCTCCCAGTGCCCCCCCTTTTCCTCCTGGGCACCCAGCTGCTCCGTTTCCCAGTGCCCTGCAGGTTGCAGGGGGCCACGTGGCTGAGTCCAGGAGGAGGTGGGTGGAGCAGAGCGCGTCCGCACCCCTCCCGACTCAGGCCTGCTCTTTGTTTTTGTGAGTTTGGGGCCACATCCAGCCATGCTCAAGGCTTATTCCTGACTCTGTGCTCAGGGATCACAACTGGTGGAGACACAGGACCATGCTGGTTGGTTCTCTGTGTCCCCACAGAGATTGAACCCAGGTTGGCTGCTTGCAAGTCAAATTCCCTGCATGCTGGACTAGCTCTCTGAGTCCCCCATCCTGTTCTTTGGAGGGGACAGTAAAGCATCCAGACCAGTGGAGCTCACGACTGAGATCTGAACTTAGAAGGAATCGACAGGAATGGCCCGATGATTGCCCAGAGACTCGGCAGGCTGACACGGAACCAAGAGCAGATCCCTGGAGACCACGAGCACTTCCTGAGTGAGTCTTGCCAAGAAGCCAGAGAGCCGAGAAAGAAAGTGGACACAGGGACTGGAGAGTAGGACAATGGGCAGGGCACTTGCCTCTTACGCAGCCGACCCCGGCCTTCTCTACGATCCTCCGGGTACTGCCAGGAGCAATTCCCGAGTGCAGACCCAGGAGTGACCCCAGAGTACCCCTGAGTGTGGCCCAACAAAACAAAACAAAGTGGACGGAAAGAGCAGGTGGGGTTTCATGGAAATTAAACAAGGATGGAGTTTCCGGGCAGTTACCAACACAGGCCACGGCTGCACTAAGTCCCTCCAAGGTGGCAGGAGCAATGTCATTCGTCACTCCACCCTCAGCTTCCACGGGAGGTGCAGGGAGTTTCAGTGCCATCTCCCTGAGCCCCGAGTGAAAATGAGTCATCAGTCTTGGCCTTTGCAGGCGCGAAGTGGCGGGGGCCAAGCTGAGTGAAGCACATCAGAAGGAGAAAGACCAGCTGAGCTCACTCAGATTGGGGCAGAAAGAAAGAACGCGCAGGGGCACGCGGAGCACAGCCAACCCCCGGCCCTTTGATCCTGACGCCAGTGCACTGTCGAGGGGCTGGAGCTGGCGTGCCGGGAAATCATAACCGTGAAGATGTGATACGCTGGCAACTTCCGGGCCTCCCGTGCACGTGTGATATGGTTCCTTCAGACCCAGCAGTGCTGGGGCCCATCAGGCCACACCCAAGGGTGCTCAGGGGCCACAAGGTGCTGAGGAAAGAGTTCAAGCTCGCTCCTGCCAGGCACGTGCCAACCGCGGCACCATTCCCCCAACCTAAAGAGACATTTCTTATTTTTTTTTTTATTTAGGCACAGTGATCGTCAACGTTATGACTGGTTGATTTTCGGATACATAATGTCCTGCCACAGTGGCGGCTCCCCTCTCCCGTATCCCCAGGTCCCCTTCCACTCTCAGCCTGCCTCCTAGATGGGCACATTTTTTTTTCTTTTTGGGTCACACCTGGCAATGCACAGGGGTTACTCCTGGCTCTGCACTCAGGAATTACCCCTGGCGGTGCTCAGGGGAACATATGGGATGCTGGGAATCGAACCCGGGTCGGCTGCGTGCAAGGCAAACGCCCTCCCCGCTGTGCTATCACTCCAGCCCCCAACGGGCACATTTTTAAGTTCAGTTGCTGTAGTTTGGGCCTCAGGATTTCCATGGTTTAGCTAAACACATCCACCACGCCTCTTTACTGCCAAAATGGCCCCAGCCCCTGGGACTTCTCCTCTGACGCTTCCAACTTTCCCTCTCAGTGGCCTCCCTTCTCTGTTCTCCTTCCTATACTGTAGGGTGGAGGGAGGGTGAGCGAGGCATCACCCCTCCGGTACCTTGAGTCCCTTCATCCTTCTGCCCTGTGGAGCTCAGATTAGTAAGAACGTCCCGTGTTTGTCCTTCTGACTTACTTCACCCATCCTGTCTTCCAGTCCCATCCGAGTTGCTGTGAGTTGCATGATTTCATCCTCCCTTGCAGCTGCTTAGCATTCCATTGTGTATAAATACCATGCCTGTATAATCCACTGCTCGGGTATTGAACACGTAGGTTGATTCCACAGCCTAGCTATTGTGCTAAGTGCGGCGATGAATAATGGTGTAATATGTCTATTTCAATGAGTGTTTCTGAGTGCTGGGGGTAGATGCCAAGAAGTGGAACTGCTGGGTCATGCGTCAGCTCGAGTCCCACTTTTCTGAGAAATCTCCATACATTTTCCACAGGGGTTGAACCCGACAACATTCCCCCACGCCCCCCACAGTGGATGAGAGTTCCTTCCTCACCACATCCCTGTCGGTACAAATTGTTCCAGGGTTTTTTTCTTATGTGCCATTCTCACTGGCATGAGATGATATCTCAGTGTCATCTTGACTTGGATTTCCCTGATAATAGGTGATGATAAGCACTTTGCCATGGGCCTACTGGCCACCTGTCTGTCTTCTTCAACCAAATAGACATTCTTAAAGAAACACGTCAAGACATGAATGCAGAAAGCAAAAAGAGTAAATGCATAAATGCAAGAGATTGGTAGTCAAAACACAGTATTGTAGGGACTAGACCAATAGTCCAGCGGGTAGGGAATTTGCCTTGCACATGGCTGACTAATTTCAATTTCCTGGCACCCCAGATGGTCCCCCAAGCACTGTCAGGTATGGCCTAAGACAAAAACAGAAAAATCCAAGGTATTATAGTAATAGCAATCGTAATAGAAAATGGAATTTACGCTGAAAGCATCATTAAAGTTAGAGAGACAGGACAGTGGGGAAGGTGCTTATCTTGCATGCAGCCAACCCAGGTTTGATCTCCAGCACCCCATATGGGCCCCCCAAGCACTGCCAGGAGTGATCCCTCAGTGTAGTCAGAAGGAATCTCTGAGCATCACTGGGTGTGACCCAAAACACATATTTCACTTGCCCACAAGGTACAAGAATTCTAAACTATTATGTCTCTAGTTACAAGGCCTCAAAGACATGAAGAAAAAAAAAGTGTGGAAGTGGATAAATCCACCAACGTATTTTTCCACACCACACTCTCAGAAATGGAAACCCAGGCACCCAAAACTTCAACAAAGACAGGAGATTGGAAGCAAAACCACTAAAAATCTTCTTGCACCAAAAGTCAGTCAAAGCATTTATGAAAACTGACCAGAGATTAGGCCATCATAAGCAAGATTTGGCACATGTGACAGAACTGATACTACATAGAACATATCTTAAAACAACCCTACTAATAAAATCATAGCAAAGAGATGACTAAATCACCACCTGTTTGAAGTTAAGAAACTGTTGTATATAATTTATAGATCAAAAACACATAACGGAAATTGAAAGCACTTTAACTGGATAATAATCAAAATACTTTGGATCACAATTTTCAGGATGCAGCTAAAACAGAGCTTAGAAGGAAATTCATGGCCTTAGTAAAAAAAAGAAGAAAAGAAAAAAAAACAAAAACGAAAGGCCCCAAAGATGTGAGCATTCATCTCCAGAATCCAGGAGAGGCAAAATGACTTTAAAGGTAGTAGGAAATTCTTCTCCATAAGAAGAAAGTGTTATGAGTTCGAAATAAGTTTATGAGAGAAGAACAAAGAAAGTCCTTGGAAAGACTGATCAAAGGGCAAATTTTGAATAAGAGTAATAAAGATAAGACAGAAGTCACAGGGCAGGGAAATAGCTTAGTGGGGAAGCACGTGCCAGGCATATGCAAGACCCTAGAATTCAGTATTGCCAGGAGTGAGCCCTGAGTACAGCCAGGAGTGAGCCCTGAGCACAGAGCCGGGAGTGAGCCCTGAGCACAGAGCCAGGAGTGATCCCTGAGCACAGAGCCGGGAGTGAGACCTGAGCACAGAGCCAGGAGTGAGCCCTGAGCACAGAGCTGGGAGTGAGCCCTGAGCACAGAGCCAGGTATAGTCAATAAGCACCATCAGGTATGGTCCCAAAACTATAAAACATAAAAAGGAAAATACTTTTGTTTAAATGTTAGGACTGGGGAGGGTGGTCAGAATACAAATAAGTGGGCAATACAAATACAATAAAAAGTGGGTGTGACCCTAAAGCAAGCTAACAGGGGGCTTGCCTGCATGTGGCTGACCCAGGTTCAACCCCCAGCACTGCATGTGGTCCCCCTACTCCCTCCTGAAGGGACCCCTGAACATCACCGAGTGCACCACCCCCCCCAAAGAAAGAAAAAAAATTAAGCCGAGGGTAAAACCAGAGCTCTGCCCCCACCCCCGGTCCTGGTAGCCGCAGCCTCGAGGTGAGGTCAACCCCGCTGGCCCCCCATGTGATCTCAGACTTCCGGCCCCATGACGAGGGTGTTGGCCAGTCCCTCCCTCAGGCTCAGGGAGTTTGCGCAGAGCCGCAGCCAGGGGGACAGAGAAAGGAATGGGGGCCAGGGGGAACCTCAGCACAGGACCCCTTGGTTTGGCGGGGGTGAGGGATGTTGGGTGTTGGTTTGGGCTTTGGTGCCACATCTGGTGATGCTCAGGCGTGACCCCTGGCTCTGCACTCAGGAATCACTCCCGGCAGTGCTTGGGGGACCATACAGGATGCCAGGGGTCAGCCCAGGTCAGCTGCGTGCAAGGCCAGCGCCCTCCCCACTGTGCTATCGCTTCTGCCCAACTCCTGGGGTTTTTGAGCAGATCTGGTCCGTCCTCGCTGGACCAGGTGGGGCCCACAGCCCCCACCCAGCTGTGTGTGTCCATGGGCAGCACCATGTCCAGACACCACCGGGGAGCATATTGACGTCCCTCAGGTGTCAGCGAGGCTGTGTCCATTCCCGTGGGGGAGGGGCTCTGCCTGTGAGGGCGCACACCAGCCAGGCCCAGCAGGAGCTGACCACTCAGCCCCACACCACACCCACCACACCCGCCTCACTTCTCAACAGACCCCCGGGGGCCACACGGACCCTGACCAGAGAGTCTTGTCCAGGCGCCGCCAGCCAGCCAGGCACCCCCCATCCAGCCACACTCACGAACAAGGGGCCGCACGTTGGCGGGGCCAGTCCCACGCGCCCTCTCGGCTTTGGTGGTTCACGAGGTCACTTAGGTCTGGGTTTATGATGAAGGCGACACACAGGAGCGGCCAAGTGGAGAGACGCTGGCGAGGGCTGGGGGCCCCCAACACACAGCACCGGACTCGGGGACCCTTGCCTGAAACCTCGATGCAGTCTCTGAGCTCTGGTGTCGAGTCTTTATGGAGCTTTTCACTGCATAGCCACGACTGACCGGGCCATAAGCTACGCCAAGCCTCCAGCCCCCCCTCCGGCCCCCCTACCCCCCTAGCCCTCCTCCAACCCCCTCCATACCCCTCCAGACCCCTCCAGACCCCTCCAGACCCCACCTGCCATTAGTTCTGGTTGGCTCAGAGCCGCAACTTCCAACCACAAGGCAGTTCTTTTTTTCTTTTTTTTTTTAATGTTCATAAAGTTGTTCACAATAATGGACTACATTCAATATCTAGACATCAGTCTTCCACCACCATTATTTTGAATTTCCCAACATCACACAGACCTACTGAACAGGCAGGTGCTAGATAACCTATTTGTACTGCACACTACAAATAACATAAGATGTTGTCTTGCGGCTGCGTGCTCCTAGAAATCTAAAATTTTAGATAACTGGGGTCTGGAGAAATCCCTGCAGCAAGGTGCTAGGTTCTGAGGGTTTTTTTGTGTGTCTCTGGACCTTGGCCATTAGTGAGCCACTGGAGGCAGCTCGTGGGTGTGACCTCCAGGGAGGTGGGATCTGGGAGGTGGGAAGGACCAGCCCATCCCCCATCCCATGAGGCCTGGAGTTTGCCATCACGAATCCTGAGTACCTGCACTTCTCACTGGGTTCTGGAAGATGGTGGCCCCGGGATTCCCAGCGGGCAGGGGGAGGGACAAGGCCTGCTCCTGTCCAAGGCAACCCGGTGAAATTGTCCTGGTGCAAAGTCCGGATGAGGCAGTTCTTTGGGTGAAGAATCAACATCCTTCAGAACATCACAGGATGCCCTGATTCCTGGAGATTTGGGGACTTCACCTCTCTTCTGGGACCCTGTGAAATGATGTATTACACGCACTCTCCTCGGGCACCCCACCCCGACAAGGAGCTGCCCTGGGCCCCACATGCCCGTCAAAACCAGGCGAGGGGAGTGAGGGGGACTGGCGCGGCCCCACTGCTGTTGGGGCTCATCGGAAGACCCCAGCGGGAGAGTCACGCCCACACCCACGAGGACCTGAGTCCACCCTGCCACAGGGCAGCAGCTGCGAGCAAGGATCCAGTCTCATCACCCAGTACCGCACGCCTCCAGGAGATGCTGAAAGCCCTCGTTCATCCGAGGACAGGTGCAGTTGGGGAGGAAAGAGACGCCAACACCACGAGCACTGGGAGGTTGGGCTGTGGGTCCCCTGCACAAGGCCCAAGGCAGAAGCTTCAGCTGGAGGAAATCCTGGTTCTGGACGGAAGCTGAAGAATGAAGAGTGCTCCTGAGAGGTGGTGGTGGCGGCCTCAGGTTCCCGAAGAGAAGCTGAAAGGGAGGGAGGAAAACGAAGCAACCATTAGGGCAGAGAGAGCTCCACTGACGAGGGGAGACAGGGGTGCTTGGAGACAGGTGCTGGGACACTGGGGTGCTGGGACACTGGGTGCTGGGACACTGGGTGCTGGGAGTCTGGGGTGCTGGGAGACTGGGTGCTGGGAGTCTGGGGTGCTGGGAGACTGGGTGCTGGGAGACTGGGTGCTGGGAGTCTGGGTGCTGGGAGACTGGGTGCTGGGACACTGGGTGCTGGGAGACTGGGGTGCTGGGAGACTGGGTGCTGGGAGACTGAGATCTGGGAGACTGGGGGTGCTGGGAGACTGGGGTGCTGGGACACTGGAGTGCTGGGACACTGGGTGCTGGGACACTGGGTACTGGGAGACTGGGGTGCTGGGACACTGGGTGCTGGGACACTGGGTGCTGGGAGACTGGGGTGCTGGGACACTGGGTGCTGGGAGCTGGGAGACTGGGGTGCTGGGAGACTGGGTGCTGGGAGACTGGGTGCTGGGAGACTGGGTGCTGGGACACTGGGTGCTGGGAGACTGGGGTGCTGGGAGGCTGGGGGTGCCGGGAGTCTCCCCTCCCCTTCCCTTGAGGAGACCCCCCGGAGACTGTCGGGGCTCACCGAGCACCCACACACACCGCCCACAGCCCTCCTGGCTCTGAGCTCTGCCCGCCTGCAAAGGAGGCGCCTCGGGTCCGAGCCACTCACCCTGGACCTCGGCGCCCCGTCGCTGTTCGCCTGAAGCCCCGGTCCCGAGCGCGCTCAGCACCTGGCTGGGACGCGGAGCCCGCCCGAGCTGCCCAGCACTGTCCTACTGTCCTGGCACAAAGCGGGGGCTGCTCGCTCTCGCCCCAGGGCAGCGTTCAGCCTCCCTCCCCCGGTTCCTCACCAGTCCCCAGACCAGCTCCCTCCGAGCACTCTTTTGGGGGTCCGCCCTTCCCGAGGGGGCACCGCGGCACCCAAGAAAGAAGGCTCTGAGGCTCCAGGCCCGGGAGCGCCTGGGGCGGGGCGGGGCCGCCAGCGGGGGCGGACGGACTGCCCTGGACAGAGTGACGAGTGACCAGGACGAGGGGCTCTCTGGGGGGCTGCGGCCCTGACCGAAGGCAGAGGGTGGCCCGCGTCTGTCCTGCCAGCCCCCCCTTCCCGGCGGACCCCGCTGGAGCGCACTTGCCAGACAAAGGGAAAGGCCAGCCAACCTCACGTCCAAGCCTGTTCCGACTGTCCACTGCGTGCCCCACCCTTGGGGCCAAGGGCCACCTCCTGCCCATGCTTCCCTCCCAGCCTCGAGGGGAGTTCCAGAGGGTCCGCTCCTCCCCTACGGGGTCCATCGTAAACAGCATCGTCCGTGCTGGCCGGAGACACGGCACCGGGATTAAGGCCTTGCCAGTGGGGAGCCTGGCTTGACCACGCCTGGTACCTGAGCCCCGCCAGGAGTCATCCCCGAGCAAGCAGCAGCAGCAAGCCCTGAGCACTGCCAACGGGGCCCAGACCCTGCCCAGCAACCCCAAAAGCTAACAGGTGGTTTGCTAATGCTAGGATAAAGTGGAATATTCAATCTAATAATTGAAGTAGAGAATCTTGAGTTTAGAGCTGGAAGGAATCATAGGGATCGTCCACACAGGCACTGACCGATGAAAAATGAGGCCCAGAGAGGGTAGGTAGCGGCAGAAGTGTACCCAGCAATGCGGGCTCAGGGAGGCCCTCCGAAGACAGCAGGGTACCCCCACATGGACAGCCCCTCAACTCTCTACGGGCTTAGATTAAGCCTGATTGCAGATTTCTTCCAGGTATTTTCACTGCAAAGGGAGAAAACTCAAAACAATTCCTACCTCTAGATACCTTGCTAGATTTCCCTGTGCTTTGCAGCCAATAGTGGATTAGTTCCTCATGTCAGTCACGAAACATCTAAAGAATCCTAACTGTGGAAGCAAATCAAAGGATTCCAGGCTCCGAGATCTTGAGAAGGGCATGAAAGCCCACTTCTGGTTTGCGTTCAGGCCGAGGGTGAGTGTGGCACGGCTGTCATCTCCTTTGATGTGTTTGGAGCCTGAGATTTCCAGCCATAAAATATTCACGCAGCACATCATCCTCGGAACAGGAATCAATAAAATCATCACGTAGAGATGGGCCCGGTATGTCAGCTCACATTCCAGGCCAACTCCAAGCCAAGAAAGACGTGTGTTCCATGAACACAGACTCTCCCCGGACACTCCTGCATGATGTCTGATTTCCATAAAGCAATAATTATGATTTCCATAAAGCATAATACTTATGCTCTACATTTTATTTATAATTATGACATCAAGACAGCTCTTATTCTTAAGGAACACGGGGCCATATGGGGTTTGTGTTTTTTTTTCTTGCAAGGGAGTGGGAGGCAATTACACCTAGCAGCACTCCAGGGTTATTTCTGGCTCTGCTTGGAGTGACCCCTGGCAGTGCTCAGGGGACCCTCTGTGGCACCTGGATCCAAAGGAGAGTCATCTGCACCGAGACACAGGCCTTGATCCCGTGCTGTCTCTCTGGCACACTGCTTTGGAGTACCAAGGGACTGTGGTCTGTGGGAAATCACCCTCCTACTAAAAACCTCAAGGTTGCAACAGTCTCTTGGGTAAAACAAGTTTTGTTTTTGTTTTGTTTAGAAATGAGGGCCACAGATGTGCGTCCAGGCAAGGACATAGCAGGAAACGGCCATGACTTGAGCACTTCGCTTACAAGGTGTTCGCTAACTGTGGATCACCCTCTGACCGCAGTGGGATGACCATCCCGGCCGATGTTTTTGATGTCCCTGTGGACATAATTGATAGCTAAGGTGTCTGGGAGTCAGGTGGGAAGCGAAATGATAATCAATAAATGGCTGATCCCCGTGGTCAGGGCTGTTGAGGTTAGCTGGCAACCTGGGGAAGCCACACGGTCAGTCTCATTCACGGTCAGAGAGGTGCCAATCCCATTGACTTTATTGTGGCAAATCACCACATCGTCCCCATGGACCTGTCACACTGGCCAATTCTGATTCCTGGAAAGTAATACCCCTCCCTTCTCGCATGCTGATGTCTCGATCAGTCAGAAGGAGATGCTGTCATGGCAAAGTGCTCCAAGAGCTGGGGATCCTGGAGCTGGGAAACTACACTGGTGAGGGCTGGGTTATTGGGACATGTATGACTGAAACACAATCATGAACAATGGCAATGCTCTATCTCATGGTAATTCAATAAAAATTTTAAAATGTGAGCATAACATGATGCTCGCCATAACCATGTCTCCAGACCCTGCGCCAGGCTGTTTCACTCGGGCACCCCGGAGTGGGGTGGGTGAGACCCCTCCCCGCCCCAAGGGACCCAGCCCGGCAGCCCAAAACTTCCACAACCCAACTGCCGCCATGCTCACGGCCGCTCTCCACACCTTGGGCAGAGCATCACCCACAAGTGAATCTATTCCTGGGCCACGCGATACTTCAAGCCACACACCCTGCCCATACTCCAAGATTACACACCACGCTGGATAGGGTTCAAAGCAGGAGGCAACCAATCTTAGAGGGAAATATACAAGCGGTTGAGCGTTTGCCTTTCACTCGGCCGACCCGAGTTCGATTCCTCTGCTCCTCTTGAAGAGCCCGGAAAGCTACCGAGAGTATCAAGCCCGCAGCAGAGCCTGGCAAGCTATCCGTGCGTATTGGATATGCCAAAAACAGTAACAATAAGTCTCTCAGTAAGAGATGTTACTGGTGGCTGCTCGAACAAATTGATGAGCAACGGAATGACAGTATCATATATATATATATATATATATATATATATATATATATATATATATATATGTAATAAAGCACACAGGGCTCGACCTTTAACAAGATGTTAGTGATATCTTATAGAAGGGCTTAATGACCCCTGGGTGAAATACAACAATCTCCACATTCTTTCCTCTAATGATACTTTTTTGTAGCATTTTCAGTGGATTTTCATAGCAAACAATACAAAATATATTACTTCAGTTCTGCTTTGGGTCAGGGATTGGGGTTCAGGATGGAAACATCCCAAATATGGTGGTGAGAAGGTGTAACGGTGATGGGATTGATGTTTGAATATTAAAGGTAATCAAATATTGTGAACTACTTTATAAAATTTTTTTAAAATTTTAAATATAAAAGAAAAAAATATGGTGGAACACAGATTGAAAACATGCCCACAGCACTTGGGCTTGGCCACCAGGAGGCATGTAACAGGACTGGGGAAAAGAGAGTGCCCCCTATCAGCTGTGCCAGAAGGGGAAACACAGCCTCACTCACTCTCAGGGTCCCCATTCATGGGCGATCACCATGTGACAGATGAGGACACCAAGGCTCCGACATGTCACCCAGAAAAAAAAGACGTCATGGAAACAGGATGCAATTGCCAATCCTGCTCCATGGCAAAGGCCTTCAAATGCCGTCATCCACTCCCGGGACCCCAGCCCTGCAGGGGATGCAGCCCTGGCCCCAGGATTCAAAGAACATCTTCTGGCCTAAACAACACTGGCCTAGAGAAATTCAGCGTCAGCTGCAGAGATCAGCCACCTGTGAATCCCAACTTTCCTAGCAGGCACCTTGGTAAAATTAATCCAAAGGAAAAACTGGTTTTCCTAATCAATGATTTTGGTCTATATGTCTAGCTTGACGCTTGGCACAGTCTGAGATGACACGTGTCTGGGAACATGTAGATTTCCATCCCCTTGGGTCGCTTCCCTTCTCTTTTGGTTTGGCTTTGCTTGGGGGGCACACCTGGAGATGCTCAGGGGTTACTCCTGACTCTGCATCAGGAATCACCCCTGGTGGTACTCAGAGGACCATCTGGGATGCCGGAGATCGAACCTGGGTTGGCCCCAGCAAGGCAAGCGCCCTCCCCGATGTACTATTGCTGACCCCCCACTTCACTTCTTGATCCTTAAGTCTGGCTGCAAGAACCGCCACAGAGGGGGGCAGAGTGATAGTACAGGGGGGAGGGACTGAGCAGATGTGGCACCCAAGCATGTGTGTTGCCGCATCTCCTGCCTTGAGATGTGGACTTTCCTGTCTAATGTTGGGATGTGTGCAGGGGGTCTCTCCACCCTTGGAGAAGCCCGGCTTCTCTCCTGAACGCGTTATTCTCTCTCACTTCGTCTCCCTCTTTTCCTTTCCTACAAAGCTCCAAATGAAGTCTGTCTTTACTTCCCTGCTCTTCTACTCCTAAAATTTTTTTCTACAAGGTGAGTCAAGAACCTGGTAACCCTGGGTCTAGGGGTGGCAGAGGCACATCCTGAGACAGTGGCTATCTCTCTCCCCACCCTGCCCCACCTCACATAAGCCACCGGGGGGCCCACCAACTTGAGGACAGGAAACGGATTTAGGCGGAAATGGTGCGTTTTGGGTTTTAAACTTATTCCATGGGGCTGAAACAGGACTGGAACAGTCTGTTGGGTCAGCGGCATGATCACAAAAGCGGAAGGCACCCTCCAATGCCCTCAGCACCAGCGTCTGTGAACACCCACCAACCCTGGACCACATGCACTCCCCACCATAGCCCACCCGGCAGCTCAGAAGCAGGTTCCAGAGCCTCTTGTTCATCCAGCGGTGCCAGGGATCTGGGGTGCCAAGAGCAGGTGCTCACGGGATTGTCCTTAACTGATGCTGCCTCCACATCTGCCAAAGAATCCTTCTTACTCCCTGTCCAAGTTTCCACTGCAAATGAATCCACTAAGAGAGTTCGATGCTCATAATTTGAAACTCACATTTCAGAATGCTTTTTACCTTTAAATGAGTTTTCATGTAATACAGGAGCATCCATAAAGAATGCAGAAGAAAGCATCATTTGCATGAGCCATTTTTTTTCTTCTGTTACTATTTTTAAGTCTTCAAGTCAGCAGGACCATTGATGCTTCAAGGCAGGACCATATAAGCCGTTTGGGGTTTTCTTTCATGGATCCTTTTTCACCTGGGTAATTATGTGCACTGGTAAAACTCAAGCTGGGTTCTGCCTTTCTCATTTCTTCTCCGAGTTTTGCTCTTCTGAGCACCA
This sequence comes from Sorex araneus, assembly GCF_027595985.1. NCBI lineage: Eukaryota > Metazoa > Chordata > Mammalia > Eulipotyphla > Soricidae > Sorex > Sorex araneus. The sequence goes on from NC_073305.1 coordinate 185,673,390, forward strand.
TGGATCATGTGGTGAAGACAGTGTCTGTGAGAAAACATACTAGGGCTGTGGAAGCCTGTGTGTCAACACACGCCACATACACAGACATCAACATATATAATGTCAGCATCATTTTCTGAATCTTTTCCACACTCGGCACTATCAAATCAACTGCTTTAATTCTAACCATCCTCTTTCTTGTCTGTAAACCCTTCACTAGAATCCATAAATTAACTTGATAGGTATTTCCTTATTCCCTTTTATTAGTTTTGGCCACTGCAGACATCCCTACAGATTTATAACCACTCTGTGCCTACATTTCTATAGATTTGATGCTGCAAAGTAAAAATGTCAGGTCAAAGGATACATGTAGTTTTATATCTTGATGATGTGGGGATTTGTCTTTCAAAGAACATGGTAAAGGAGAGATCCTGAGAGGGGGGCATGTGGGACCAAAGGAGTTTAGCCTAGGGTATGGAGAATCAGCCATGAACCTCAAGGCAAGGGGGGTGTTTTCTTTTTTCTTTTTTTTTTTTGTTTTTTGGGTCACACCCAGCGATGCTCAGTGGTTACTCCTGGCTTTGCACTCAGGAATTACCCCTGGCGGTGCTTGGGGGACCATATGGGATGCTGGGGATTGAACCCGGGTCGGCCGCGCGCAAGGCGAATGCCCTACCCACTGTGCTATCGCTCCAGCCCGAGGGGGGTGTTTTCTAATTATTTCCATATACAAACATTTAGTAAAAATATTTTTTGAATAGGGGTGGACAAAATAGGAGGATAGGGTTAAAGAGTATAAACTTTCAGTTACGAAGATCCAATGGTGGGCTGGTGCCCTGGTTACTAAAACTGCATTGTGTATCTCAAGATTACTGAAGAGAATGTGAGCGGTAGTATAGGGGTTAAGGCACACTGTTCCCGCACACTAAAAAAAAAAAAAATTAAGGGAATGGGGAAAAGAGTGAGAGTATAGAGAGTAGGACATTTGCCTTGAACGTAACCAACGCTGGTTGGATTCCCAGCATCCCATATGATCCCCCAAGCACTGCCAGGAGTGATTCCTGAGTGCAGAACCAGGAGTAACTCCTGAGAATTGCCAGTTGTGACCAAAAGAAAAATAAAAACTTTTTTTGACTGTTTGAATCAGACTTTGTACTCTGAAGAGATCAATAGCTATGTTTTGTTGATATTTTCTTCATGGTTAAGTGTGAGAGTTATTTTTGGTGGTTGCTGATTCTCGCTATTGTTGTGGGGATCTGAGGAGCAAACATCCAGAGAGACTTAAAAGCAAGCTCTCAGAAGAGAGTGATGCAGAGAGTCTCTTGCCCGCACGCCTGGCTGTCTTCCCCGGGGCCCCTCGGAGGGGATGGGCTCCAGCTTCCCTCCCCGCCCCGAGCAGAGGTCCCGGCGGCCGAAGACCACTGGAACCTAGCTACAGCCATGCTGGAGGCTCCTCTCTACACATTCGGACAAGCCTCAAAATAATTTTAAAATTAAAAAATTAAATATATGAGAGCAATAGATAGAACAGCAGGCAGAGCACTTGCCCTGCATGTGGCCTACCTGGATTTAATCCCCAGGGCCCCATATGAACGCTGAAGCACGCCAGGGTGTGGCTCAAAAACCCAAAAAAATGAAAACTTTTTACAATAAAATAAAACATGAAAATTAAAATAATAATACCACATTGTAGGTCTCGGCAGATTAGCACAGTGGGTAGGGCGTTTGCTTTGCATGCGGCTGACCCAGGTTTGATTCCTCTGCCCCTCTCAGAGAGCCCAGCAAGCTACTGAGAGTATCTCACCCACACGACAGAGCCTGGCAAGCTACCTGTGTCGTATTCAATATGCCAAAAAAACAGTAACAACAAGTCTCACAATGGAGACATTACTGGTGCCTGCTCAAGCAAATTGATGAGCAACAGGTTAATAGTGATACAGTCATACCATATTGTATATTAAGAGTGCTAGGAGAGGCTGGAGCAATAGCACAGCATGTAGGGCGTTTGCCTTGCATGCAGCAGACCCAGATTCGAATCCATATGGTCCCCTGAGCACCACTAGGGGTAATTCCTGAGTGGAGAGCCAGGAGTAACCCCTGTGCATCTCCAGGTGTGACCCAGAAAGCAAAAAAAAAAAGTGCTAGGAAAGTGGATGTTTTTTTTTTTGGTGGGAGGGTCACACCCAGCGGTGCTCAGGGGTGACTCCTGGCTCTGCACTCAGTAACTGCTCCTTGCAGGGCTCAAGGAGCCATAGGGAAGCAGGCATGGAACTGGGCCAGTTGCACACAAGGCAAACATGCTCCCCACTGTACTGTCTCCCTGGTCCCTGAGAGTGGATCTTAAAGGTTCTTTCCGCAAGAAATAATTTCATAACTATGTAAGGAGATTGCTGTTACACAGACATTGTAATAACAAATTCATAGTCAACACAAATACTAAATCATTTGCTGGACAGGTCAACCTATTGAGATATAAAGTTGGCATTGCATCTCAATAAAAATATGCATAAACTGTGAAAAGAAAACAAAACCTTCCTGGCTAAAGACAGCAGCCTGTATGGTTCTCTGTGGGTCGTTTGAAAGGGGAAAAACTCACTGTTTCTCTGTTTGTTTGCAGTGAAACATCAAGAGATCCCGTTAGACCAACTTCAGCTACTGTGTCCAGCCTGTCCCTCCCTGGTCCCATGGCCCCGCACCGTCCGCCCAGCCCTTTGGTTTCACTATGAGGGGCGGCTTTGGGGAATCCCCCACGGGCCTCTTCCTCTCGCTTCGGGTCCCAGCTTGCTCACGTGCACAAGCCCTGCGCTGCTCTGGCCGTGTCCCGGCAGCCTGTACCCACTCTCGCTCAGTGTCAGGGCCTGCTGGAGTGACCCTGGGGATGAAGCTCTCAGCAGGAAAATGCAAAGGAAGGAAACCACCGCCTTAGCCATGGAGCCATGTACTGGGCAAGACCAGGATGCGAAGCCGCTTTCCTGAGGCTGGAGGGGACGAAATGAAGTGACAACATCTTGGCTTTTTTACTTTTTCCACTTTGGTTTCACCCCAGGGTGAGCATGGAAAAAGTGGACCTGTCCACTCCAGCACCACTGAACGTGACCCCTATAATAAATGTAATGAAAGGGGCCGGAACGATAGCACAGCAGGTAGGGCACTTGCCTTGCACACGGCTGACCCGGGTTCAATCCCCGGCATCCCATAGGGTCCCCCAAGCGCCGCCAGGAGTAATTCCTGAGTGCAGAGCCAGGATTAATCCCTGAGCATTGCCAGGTGTGACCAAAAAGCAAAAAGTAAATAAATAAATAAATAAACATAATAAAAAAGAAAATCAGCTCGGAGTAGACAAGCGTTTTGTGTTTTCAGTAGTTGGCCACTACTCACAACAAGGAATCCAAACGTGTGTAAATTCTCTGCCAGTTTTCCATTTGGTCATTACCACACCCGCATCCCTTTGGAAATGAGGTCCCAGTGACGCATGCAAGCCTGGGGTCCATGAGAAATGCCTCCTGGCTTCCTTCTGGCTTCCTCCTCATTCTCGCAGACTCGGCCCCTTTCTCTGGTGAGCACACAGAGGGAGAAACTTAGGGGCCGGAGCAATGGCACAGTGGGTAGGGCACTTGCCTTACACATAGCCAACCCAGGTTCGATCCCCAGCATTCCATATGGTCCACCAAGCCTGCTAGGAGTCAGCGCTGAGCACAGAGCCAGGAGTCAGCCCTGAGCATCACCCAAAAACCAATAGAAGAAAGAAACTTAATGACAAGACAGGAACGACTTCCTAATGGAGTTCACTTCTGATCCAAGACTTCATCCATGTGACTCTGGGGCATTTAATCACCTCAACTGCTCTTCAAGGTCTGGTATGGACATCCGTATGTCATGTGTAAGCTGGTAAGAGCTGGAGTCTATGGGCTCCCCTAGGGGGTCAGAGGGGCATGGAGATTAGCCAACAGTCACTGAGTCAGAGACAAGGAGGAAAACAAGTGACTTCATGAACACGGAGAGTGGAGACGGTGGAGGTTCTGCATTCTGGTGTCTTCTCCCTCCATGGACTTCTGCCAAAACCTGAATTTTCTTAGGGCCAAAACTTTGATAATTCCAAGTTACAACATTTTTGAAAAGTCACACTGATGGAGAGAAGAGCAAGGAACAAGGAGAACTAGGAAGGGTGAGCTTAGGAAAAGGGATGGAATGAATGAACACCACCAGGCCTGACCTCGTGGCACCGGAAGCCAGGTGCCAGCCTTCCTGTGCCCACCTACCTCTATCCCACATCAGGGGGCTGGAGATAGGACACCAGAGCATCAAGTGCTTGCTCTCCTCCCAGCTGGGAAAAACTAACGGGGCCTCAGTGCTAGAGCAGTGATAGGGCACTCGCCTCGCACGGGGCCAACCTGGGTTCAATCCCCTTCAACACACAGTGTCCCCAGAGCACTGCCAGGAATGATCCCTGAGCAGAGAGCCAGGAAGAAGCCCCACAGAGTGTGGCCCAAAATCAAAACAAAAACAAAAGCAAAATATGTGTGTAAGTATATATACAAATATAGGGGCTGGAGTGATAGCACAGCGGGTAGAGCGTTAGCTTTGCACGTGGCCAACCCAGGTTCGATTCCCAGCATCCCGAGCACCACCAGGAGTAATTCCTGAATTCATGAGCCAGGAGTGTGCATCGCCAGGTGTGACCCAAAAAATGAAAAAAAAGCAAAACAAATATAATAAAAGAGAGTGCTCCCCTCCCCAGTTCCCTCTGAGGACCCCCTCCACATTGAGAGATTTCCTGCCATCTTTCTTTTCTTTCCTAATAAAAGTTGCTTGAGTCCAAACGCTTTCATCTCATCTCCTGCTTCCTGTTTTCAGTGGCCAGAGGCCAGAGCCCACCCAGGGCAGAGCACTCCTCAGTGACAATGGTCAGGCTGCGGGTTTCACTCCTGCGGGAAAGAATCACAGTGACACTCAGTGCCCCTATTGCAAACCACAACACCCAATTGGAGAGAGAGAGAGAGAGAGAGAGAGATCAAAAGGAAATGCCCTTTATAGTAAGGTGTAAAAGACTATCAGCACTTCTTGCCTCAGAGTCAGATCTGCCCCAGTGGCAGACCTGGGGAATAGGATAAAAAAGCTAACAGGGGCTGGAGCAATAGCACAGCGGGTAGGGCGTTTGCCTTGCACTCGGCCAACCTGGGTTCGATTCCCAGCATCCCATATGGTCCCCTGAGCAGCGCCAGGGGTAATTCCTGAGTGCAGAGCCAGGAGTGACCCCTGTGCATCGCTGGATGTGACCCAAAAAGGGAAAAAAAAGAAGCTAACAGTTTCCATTATCCATGCACTGACAATCCATCATCTTCATGGGGAGGGTTCAATAACCCTACTTTTGGAGTTGGAGAGATAGCATATGAGGTAAGGGAATTGTTTTGTATGTAGCTGACTAAGGTTCGAGAAAAATAAAAAAAAATTTTAATTTTTTTTTAAAAAAAGGGAATGCCCTGCCACAGAGGCAGGGTGGGGTGGGGGGGAGATGGGATTGGGGGGTGGGAGGGATGCTGGGCTTATTGGTGGTGGAGAATGGGCACTGGTGGAGGGATGTGTTTGCGAACATTGTATGAGGGAAAAACAAGCTCGAAAATGTGTAAATCTATATCTGTACCCTCATGGTGACTCACTAATTAAAGAAAAAAATAAATTTAAAAAAAATAATAAAAATAAAATGCGGCCAGAGCGATAGCACAGCGGGTAGGGCATTTGCCTTGCACGCGGCTGACCCGGGTTCGATCCTCGGCATCCCATATGGTCCCCCAAGCACTGCCAGGGGTAATTCCTGAGTGCAGAGCCAGGAGTAACCCCTGAGCATCGCTGGGTGTGACCCAAAAAGTAAAAAAATATATAAAGAAAGAAAGAAAGAAAATAAAATAAAATAAAGAATCACGGTGAAAGAGGGAAGGAGGATGGAGGAGCAGCTGAGGCTGTCGTCTCGCTCGCTTGGCATTTCTGCCAAAGCAGGTTTACGGCTCAGCGGTGGGATGCCAATCCCTGACGAGGAGGTACTTGCCACCCAGGAAACTTGCTTCAGGAGGCGCCGACCCAGGAGAGACTATAACTCAAAAAAAAAAAAAAATCAACTTTTTTCTTTAGTGCAAGGTGCAGGGGACCAGGGAGGGGTGTAGGTGGCCGAGCAGGAGGCCCAGGTGCTCCTTGTAAAGCCCTTTTCGTGTTCACTTGATGGATGGACGTGTTTGGTTTCTTCCCCTATTGGAATTGCTGATGTTACCAGCTCTGGACTCCAGGAGTCTCGAGAGACGGCTGCGTGTCAGCCCACCCGGCCAGTAAACTCTGCCGCCGAGGGGGCTGTGCTCAGTGAAAGGCCGGCCAGCTGGGAGGAAAGAATCGGCTTTCTCCAGCTGCAGGCCAGGGGGACAGGGTGGCGCTGCCAGTGACAAGTCCGACAGTGCCCGTTCCCAAGTCTCCCTTCACAGGCTCGAGGTCAGGAGAACGTGACTGGCCTCAAGCACAGTCGAGACGGGGGCAGAGACTGGGAGAGATTTCCCTGGGGCTTTCTCCTGCCCCAGTTCCTGCCATCAGCCCGTGTCTCCCTGGCACTCGGGGAGCCCCAGTGTACCCCGCGCTCATCCTCCCGTCAGGCCCCCCGAGTGTATTTACTGCTTCGTGGCATACACAAAAGTTGGACTGAAAATACACACAGGAGGGAGTGGGATTGGGTCATCCTGCAACTGTCCAGAGAAATCTCTCGGGGGGGCCCAAAGCGGGCAGTGCAGGATATCGATTGCTTCCGGTCAAACCCCACGTGGTTTTCCGGGTGGTGGGGTCGTTTGGGAGGTCCTGGGCATGCACCCAACTTGGCCGACAGCTGCCCAGTTTCTCCTCCTGTGGAAGACACCCCAGTGCTCGGGGCGCTTGGACAAACGGGCCAGGAGGTCTTACTTAGTACCCCCTACCCCTGTCTCCCGCCCTCGGGGACTCGGGGTTTCCGCAGCATCAGGACAGCCCGAGACTCTGAAGCGACCCCGCCTCCACCGTGACGCCTCTGTTGAGATGGGGACCAAGGTTCGAGGCCTGATGTTGGTCCTTGCCCCGAGTGGTTCTGTCTCTTTTTCATCCTGATCCTGAGTTGAGCTTTTTCTTCTCCCAGTTACCTAGAGGGGCTTATTGGGCCCATTGCAGACGGGTCCCCATTTTTAACAGGGACATCAGTCTCTCGATCAAGGCAACACAAGAGGCAAAACCAATTTTTTTTTTTGCTTTTTGGGTCACACCCAGCGATGCTCAGGGGTTACTCCTGGCTTTGCACTCAGGAATTACCCCTGGCGCTGCTCAGGGGACCATATGGGACGCTGGAAATCGAACCCAGGTCGGCCGCGTGCAAGGCAAACGCCCTACCCGCTGTGCTATCGCTCCAGCCCCCCAATTTTTTTTTGTCTTTGGGTCATACCCAGCAATATTCAGGGCTTACTCCAGGCTCTGTACTCAGGGGTCACTCCTGGAGGACTTGGGGGACCATATCGGGTGCTGGGTGTCAAACCCAGGCCGGCCACATGCAAGGCAAATGCCCTACTTTTATCTCTCCAGGCCCAAGATTTTTAAAAAGCAACTCATACCACCAGGGGTGGCCCCCTCAATGCCACCAAGTGACCCCGGTGGCCAGCACTGCCAGGCCCAGCACTAAGTGACTAGGCCTGCAACGTCAGGGTGAGCACGGTCAGGGGTGGACCTGCCACTCCCGGCACCACTGGACATGACCCCTATAATCAACGTATTGAAAAAAAGAAAAGGGTAGACAAGCATTTGTGTGGCTTCCGTGGTCGCCTACACACACGACCAGGAGTCCAAACGTGTGTGGGCTTTGTTGACACTTCATTTGTCAGGACGATTGATTTTTCATTTTTTTCTCTAGGAGCCACTCAAGGACGTGTAAGGCACAAGCCCCAGCAGGGGACAGAGCCACGTCCCAGCCCTGAGCATGAGGAGCCGAGAGGGTCTGACTGAGTTTTAGGGGTGACGAGAACGTGAGTCTCATGGACAGTCTTGGCCGTGTCCTCTGTCTGACCTGACCGGGAAACGGTGGGCTGGAGAGGGCCCTCTGACGGTGCGCGTGCATGTCCCTCCTGAGAGAGGTCTGGGTTCGGTCCCTCACACCGCCAGGAGACGCCCCTAGCAACGCAGCGCCGGGTGTGGGTCCGAAACAACCAAGCATGGAAAGGCTGGGAAGCCAGGGGCTCCTGAAGCCCAGCTGAAGGGCCCGAGTGAGCGCGTCCCTACTCGGCCCGCAGCTGTCAGCCTGTCCAAGCAGTCTGGATGTCTGCCAGGAGGCGGCGGCTCGGTGGTGAGAGCGAGCACCTCTGGCCCACATGTGCTGCATCTCGGAGAGAGACCTGGACCAGGTTGGAGGGAGCTCAGGAGAGAAAGCAGAGGCGAACCCCACAGGGGGTCCCTCAGGCCATCCCTCTTGGCCCCCAGAACCACGCAGGGTCCCCCAAGGAGCACCAGAGGCTGCTCCTGAGCACAGCGCCTGCACTCGCCACCCACCCACCCCTCCAAAGCTCCAGGTGTTTGGGGGAACGGAAGCACTGAGGGGCCCAAGCACTGCGGAGGCACCAGAGCTTCCAGACCGGGAAACGCCAGCGAGCAGAACCATGAGGAAACAGGCTGACGTGGGAGACCCGTGAGCGGGGCTGGGTGCCCCGGCAGCTCCTCCTCTGCCCAGCGCCCGGGAGCCCTGCGAGGAGAGGCGGGACCCCGGGCCCACTGGGGCGCACTGCCCCGATTCCTCCCAAGCTAGCCCAGGGCCTCCTGAGCTGGGGTGGGCCCCGGGCCCCCTGCCTCTCTGTCAGGCAAAGGAAACTAACGGCCATAAAATGACACAGGACCTTGTTCGTTCTGGTCGGTTGCGGGGCCACAACCAGCAGTCCACACCCCACTCCAAGCTCGGGGACCACGCAGACCCGGGGTGGAAGCCGAGGCGTCCACGTGCAAAGGAGCCGCCCCCCATGTCCCCAGCCCCTCCACTGACTCCACTGAGCTCCGTGCTCAGGAGTCAGCGTTGGCAGGCACAGGGGACCAAACCCGGGTGGGCCACGTGCAAGGCAAGCGCCTTAACAGCTGTAGGACGCTCAGCTTCACTGAGTTCCCCAAGCCCTGCAAACGCCTCACACAGCCTCGGTGCTGATGAAAGGAAACCGTCTCTCCTTGCCAGCTCATGTGGAAAAACAGAGTTTTGCCCAACTGGCTGTTTCCAGCGGAGAAGGGAAGAGGGCGGGCGGGCGGGAGGCAGGCTGAGCGGGGAGAGAGGCAGCTCGCTCCCGTGTCCCCGTTTATTCCCTGCTGCCTGAGCTCGAGGGGCGGATAACACATACTTTCCTCTTCTCGTCAAAGGTCTGGGTCCGGCCAGATGACACTGGGAAGCTGACCTCAGCAGGCTGGCTTGTGTCGTCTGATGAAAGCTGTGTGGATGGTCACCAGGCCAGTGGCTCCCGGGCCAGGCCGGGTCTCCGTGGCTTCGGGCTCACTCTGCGCTAATGGGGAACATGTGCTGGAACATGCGTTTGCTTAAGGTTCAGAATCTCCTTGGGACTTCGTGCGTTCCATGCCAGTTTGACTGAAAAGCAGAGAATGACAACGCTGGGCTCTGAAACCTGTCTGCCTGCGTCAAGCATTTAAAAACGCTTCTTTTAAGAATAAAAAAGAATACGGACCCAGAGACAAGGTACAGCAGAGAGGGCATTTGCAGGGGGGAGGGCACTTGCCTGGCATAAGGCCCAGCCAGGTCCAATTTGCCGTATCCCAGATGGGCCCCTGGGCACCTAGGAGTCATTCCTGGGTGCAGAGCCAGGGGTGAGCCCTGAGGAATCCCTGGATGTGGGAGGGTGTGTGTGTGTGTGTGTGTGTGTGTGTGTGTGTGTGTGTGTGCACACTCACACACACGCACAAAGCCTGGGGTGGAGAGACAGCGGGGATGGAAATTCCCACCAGGAAGGACCTGGCAGTGCCCAGAGAAAGCCCCGAGCGGCAGTGCTGTGAAAGTGGAGACAGTGCTCGCGAGAACCCTGCTCTGTACTCAGGGTCACTCCTGGGACCGGAACCTCCCACATGCACTTAATCTAATGGGCCAGCCCCCAGCCACCCCCAGACTGCCCCCGACAGCCCCCAGCCAGTCTCCAGCCCACCCTCCAACCCCCAACCAGTCCCCAGAGACCCCACACACAGCCCCCAGACAGCCCCCAGTCAGTCCCCCAATCTAAATTAACATTTCACTAGGGAAAAAGCTGACTTGGCAGGTTTGGAAGTGAAGGTGTACGTACAGGGGTGGGGGAGGGAGGGCTGGTAGCAAACCCTGCACCTTTCCGGGGTTGAGGCTGGACTGTCTGCGGCAGCTCAGACACTGTGGAGGCGTCCGGCAGGGTCTCCCCTGGGGCTCTCGGGAGCACTGTCTCCCCGGCCGTTGTCTCCATCAGCCTCTAAGCCTGCCTTGCATGTCCCAGGGGGCTCTGAATCCCCTGCCTGGTCCCCCCGGAACCACTCCTGCTTTTGGCTTTGTCTGCATTCCGGAGGGAACATCCCCTCCTGCGAGGGGCTGAGAGCATAAGCTACCTGCTTGAGGAGCCTGTCCCTCAGGCTTTGCTGGGGAGCCCTTGGCTGCCAGTCGGGCTGCGTGGAAACCCCGCAACAGCTCAGCTGCTCTCTCTACCACTCTTGTCTGGGCGAGAGAGCAGAGGGGCTGGCCCCAGATGGCCAAGACGATTGCCACTTGATGGAGGAGGTGCAGAAGCCCAACTTTCCATATGATCTTCCAAACTGGGTAAAAACAAACTATGAAGGAGAGGAACGGCAGCTAACATCAAGGAAAGAAAGCTGAGGTGTGGTCTGCATCAACTGTCACTGTCACTGTCATCCCACTGTTCATCGATTTGCTCAAGCGGGCACCAGTAACGTCTCCATGGTGAGACTTGTTGTTACTGTTTTTGGCATATCGAATACGCCACGGGGAGCTTGCCAGGCTCTGCCCTGCAGGCGGGATACTCTCGGTAGCTTGCTGGGCTCTCCGAGAAGGACAGAGGAATCGAACCCGGGTCGGCCGCATGCAAGGCAAACACCCCACCCGCTGTGCTTTGTCTGTATCAACAGCAAAGTAAATTTCAGAACAGATGAAAGAAGAGGGTTTCCTCATGAGAGAAGAATCCACCCACCAGGAGGCCAGATCATAACTCATCCACGCAGCCAAATACAGAACTTTGACATGTATAACGCAGAAGCCCATGGGAGACAGAGCCAAGGGACAGTCACGCCAGAGATCTGCATATTCCTCTCCCCATAACAAACACAGCAAGGAGACAGAAAAATTATCAGTGATACAGGATTTGAGCAACTCGCGGGGCCAATTAGACCTACCTGACATTTATAAAACACTCCGCTCAACAGCAGATACACCTTCTTTTCAAGAACACACAGCGGTTACTGAAAAAACAAATGCTGGGCCAGGCCACAAAAGAAGCTTCAATACATGGAGGGATAGGGGGGTGAGAAATCTCTAGTTACAAGCTGTGTGTCTGGTGATAACAGAGTTAGACATAAACAACAGAAAATTCTCTGAAAGTTTTCTAGATCTCTGGCAATTAACGTGTGTCTGAAAATGTCGTGGATATGGGGCTGGAGAGACAGCTCAATGGGCTAGAGCCAGGCTCGGCCTGCAGGAAGCCCAGGCTCCATCCTCAGCACCACAAGGTTCCCTTAAGCACCATCTGGAGAAACCCTTGAGCACTGAACTGGAAGTAGTATCTAAGCACTACAAGAAACTGCCCAGAAGCAAAACCAAATTCATGGATCAAAGAAGAATTGAGAAGATAAATTAGGGGCTGGAGTGATAGTCTAGCACAGGAGGGAGGGTGTTTTCCTTGCACACGGCCAACCCAGGTTCTATCCCTGGCATCCTTATGGCCCCCAGTACTCTTCAGGAGTGAACCCTGAGCACAGCAGGATGTAGCCCCAAAATACGAATAAACAAAAGAGAAATGAGTTTGCTGGCTGCTTAAGATTGTGTGCTTCCTCAGACATGCATCTCTCTTGTTCATCTTTATTTCTCTTTGCTGGTCTGTTTCCACTCTGGAGAAACCCATGTTCTCTCTTGAACATGACCTTCTCCCATTCTCTCCCCTCACATCTTCCTAAATAAGCTTCAATAAAAAAGACAATAAGGAAGAAAGAAAGAAAGAAAGAAGGAAAGAAAGAAAGAAAGAAAGAAGAAAGAAGAAAGAAAGAAAGAAAGAAAGAAAGAAAGAAAGAAAGAGAGAGAGAGAGAGAGAGAGAGAGAGAGAGAAAGAAAGAAAGAAAGAAAGAAAGAAGAAAGAAAGAAAGAAAGAAAGAAAGAAAGAAAGAAAGAAAGAAAGAAAGAAAGAAAGAAAGAAAGAAAGAAAGAAAAGAAAGAAAGAGAAAGAAAGAAAGAGAGAGAGAAAGAGAGAAAGAAGGAAGGAAGGAAGGAAGGAGGAAGGAAGGAAGGAAGGAAGGAAGGAAGGAAGGAAGGAAGGAAGGAAGGAAGGAAGGAAGGAAGGAAGGAAGGAAGGAAGGAAGGAAGGAAGGAAGGAAGGGAAGAAGGAAGAAAGACGACTAGAAAATGTCTTGAACTAAATTTAAAATGAAAATGCCACATATAAAAATATACAAGTCACGATATTAACAGTGGGATAATATTAGAAAATGACAAAGGTCTCAACTCTCTGATTCTAATTTTTCCATTGTTGGGGTCTTTGTTTGTTTGGGAGCGATATCTGCTGATGCTCAAGGCTTCTTCCTGGCTCCGTATTCAGAAATGACTCCTAGTGGTGCTCAGGGGACCCTATGGGATGCTAGATCAAACCCGGTTCTGCTGCATGCAAGAGCCCCTTGAACTTTCCCCCTGTACTATCATAACTCCAGCCCTTATGATTCTAATTTTCTACTTAGAATATAAACACAGAATAAATTAAACTCAAAATAATCTGAAAATGGAAAAAGGGACAAAGAAATCAATCAAATACAAACTTGAAAATACTAGAGAATATTAAGAAGCAAAAACTGCTTCTTTGAAAAATTCAATAAAATTAATAAACCTTGGCTTGATAAACATTGATCAGGAAGAGAACATAAATTATCATATAAAAACTGGAAGAAATGACATGGAAAGGGCGTGACATTTGGACAATTTTGTTCAAAACTGATCAACTAAGATGAAATAGGCACATTCCTTGAAAAATGCAAGCTACCAGAATTCAAAAAGAAACAAATGACCTAAATAGTCTTATGTCTATTAAAGAAATGGAATTTGTAGCCGCAAATTTTCCCACAGAGAAAACTCCAGGCCCAGACGCCGTCCCCGATGAATCATACCTAACATTTAAGGAAAAAATTATATCAGTTCTACCCAAAGCCTTCCAAACAATTGAGAAAAAAGAATTACTTCATAAGTCTTTCTATGAGAGTAATGTTACCTCTAAATGAATGGTAAAAGATTATAAAATCAAACAAAGAACCTTATAAGGAAGATTACAATTAATATCATCATAAAAACGGTGTAAAATTCTTAACAAATATTTAGCAAATGATATCCAATAATATATGAACAGAATATAACTGTCAGCCAGGAACATAGATAGCATCTTTATCCTTGAAGTGCAAAGTTCATTAAAATTTGAAAACTCAGGTTTGGAGAGACAGTGCAGGAAGTAAGGCTCTTGTGTCACGTACAGCTCACCTTGGCTTCGTTCCTGGCCCCGCAGATGGTCTCGCCCTTGCAGACAGGCAGGATCCCTGAGCACAGAGCCAGGAGTAATCCCTGAGTACTGCTGGGTGTGGACAAACACCTAAAAATAAAGTGAAATTAGAAATCAGATAGCTCACCCTGTTAACCACAACAGAAGGAGTTTTCATCTCCAAGGAGGAAAATAAATGATTTGCAAATTGAATGATTATAGTCATGTCTCTCAGTTAACTAGGAACAGAAAGAAACTTTTTCCACCTGAATAAATCATCTATAAGAAATCTGTTTCGAGCAGAACACTTGGGCAGTCTCGGGCCGGGGCCGGTACCAGCTCTCGCTCGGCCGAGATTCGACCCGGGTGGCCATGCCTTTGCACAGCTGCTTTGCTGCTGAACGACCAGGATCCAGTGCCAGCTATATGACTTGGGGTCCCAGCAAGTGCTTGCAGCCATGTCTCCAGACTGTGAACTAAGCTTTTGCTCCATGCTGCCCCAGGAAGGGAAATGATGCAATTTCCAACTTAAATCTCCCTTGACTTAATTACTAAAATACAGAAATCCTAAACCGCGCAGCCACACAACTTTATATCTCTTCATTCTCATCAGTGGAAAACTAATTATCAAATGTTTCCTTGTCAATAGGGCTGTATTTTGGGGGATAAACTCCAACAAGAATAGTGAGTTCTGTGTTGAAACTCCAACAACAATAGTGAGTTTTGTGTTGAAATATGGAATTAATCAAGGTAAAGAGAAAATGAAGTGAAATTTATCAGTTATGCAGGTGGGGGTGGGGGGTGGGGGGTGGGGGGTGGGAGGTATACTGGGTCTTTGTTGGTTTTTTTTTGGTGGTGGAATATGGGCACTGGTGAAAGGACGGGTGTTTGAGTACTGTATAACTGAGACATAAGCCTGAGAACCTCGTAACTTTCCACATGGCAATTGAATAAAATAAATTTTAAAAAAAGAAATCTGTTTCGTGGGTCTGGAGCGATAATACAGCGGGGAGGGCCTTTGCCTGGCATGCAGCAGACCCAGGTTCGATCCCCAGTATCCCCTAGGGTCCCCCGAGCACTGCCAGGAGTAATTCCTGAGTGCAGAGACGTGTAATCCAAAAGAAAAGAAAAAGGAGAAATCTCCTTCATTCTGGATCCCCAAGTTTGATGCCTCGTAATCTCCCGTGCGTGCTCGCTCACGCGCTCAGGGCTCCCGGCGGGCAGGTTGAGCATCTCTGTCGCCCACCCATATTTCCAGCAGAGCTGCTGTGTCAGCCATCAGCACACAGCCCCTGAGGGGGGAGATGACAGCAGTGGTCGGTCAGCGCGGCTGTTTTCTCTTTCTGGGAAGGTGGGTGGAGTGGAATGGGGAAGAGGCAGGGAGGCGAGAGCCAGAGGGAGGTGAGACATCCCCAGCTCCTCAGGACAGACTCTGGGTGCGGGACAGTCTCACCTTCTGGGCTTCCAGCACAATGGCTGCCGACGCTCAGGTTTCTGGCAAAAATTACATTTCCATGTGGAACTCGTGAGCGATGAAGCCACGGAGACAGACGTCTTTGCCACTCCACAGCAAGGACAAGCTCCAATTCTCAAGAGCCAAGATGCAGACAGCTGGCACCCCAGTGCCCCTGAGCTCATCTGCAGGCGGTCACAGCAACACCAAGCCCTGCCCATTTGTGAATAGTTTCATCCCTTGCCAGGGACTGTTATCCTGAACTTGGTAACGGGAAAACATTGGAGTTCAGTTTTGCCTTTTGTTTGGTCTTGATGTGTGGTCTCTCTGTGTCAACCAATTAAATTTATTGTTCGTGAATGAATGAACCAATCCAGAATTTTCCACTGGATCAAAATCTTGTTTTCACAAGGGACTGTCTGTTGCAGGGGGCCCCGTCTCCCCACTCCTTCCTAGGGAACGTTAAGAGCAGTGTTGAATAGACCCTCAACCAGTGCTCCCCAGGGCACAATCCCATTGTCCATCCTTGCTGTCCCAAGGTCGAACGAGGTCATGGAGGCAGCTATGGATCTTAGAGTCCTGGGACCCTGTCAAGTGGTAGGCGTGCATGGACTGGGCGGGAATGTGGATATGGGGACACTCCCAGAACCATCCACAGCAGTCTTACCTTGTGTGTAGAAGACGTGAACTGGAGTGTGGCCTCTCGGAAGACAGGAGGCTCTGTTGGACTTGGTATGTACCAACTTCGCTTTCATTGTTATACCAAAGTTATCTTGCAATAATCATCTACAATGTCACACAATCAAGGACAGCAAGATCCTGTGGCTCAAGGTTTAAGGAAACATCACTGTTGGGTCCAAAGTAACCAAGAGCCACAGCTGTGCGCGGCTAAGGGTTGGGAAAGAGTGCCCTGAGCCCGAGCGGTGCTCTGCAGCGGTGGCACTTACAGCCAGCTATGCTGACAAGGGGTGGGGGACGTGTGCTGTGACGCCAAGTGGGCAAAGGACCGTTTGCTTCTGGATGAACCGGATCTTGCTCTTCCTTTTTCTTTTTTTTTTTTGCTTTTCAGATCACACCTGGCGATGCTCAGGGGGTTCCTCCTGGCTCTACACTCAGGAATTACTCCTGGCAGTGCTGGGGGACCCTATGGGATGCTGGGAATCCAACCTGGGTCGGCCACATGCAAGGCAAACGCCCTACCCTCTGTGCTATCACTCCAGCCCCCTTGCTCTTCCTTTTGAGGTATGGGTGTCGTTGTATCTGTTTTCCTTATATCTTACTAGGATGTGGGGAAATTGCTTTGTTTTTTGTATAAACATAAGTACAGATGGTAGTTAATCTTGCAAGATTTTAATCGAGATGCTGGAATATAGTTTGTAGGTTGTAGAAGTACAACCTTATTTTTGAGTCATTCATTGAATGGGGTGGAGTCCCAGAACCCACCGCGATCCCTGGGTCTCTCGTGATGAAACAGACTCCTGCCCACCTTCCATCTGTGTCTGGGCAGTCTCGCTGAGTTATGACAGCCAGAGCAGTTGGGCTGGAGAGGAAGATGCTTGAGTAGCAGCACTGAAGAAACAGGGCCAGTGGGGTTCCCACCGGGGATGCGCTGTCAAACACCTCAGAGTAAGACCTCAGCACACCTCAGCCACGGCAATAAGGTGTCAGCCTGGCTGCTAAGGGACCAGGCCCTTCAACCTAACACACAGCCATGACATCAGGCCTACGTCCACTAGAGAGGGAGGCCAGGAGAAGGGGGAGTGAGGGCCGGTTTGGAAATGGGAAGGTGTTAACAGGAAACGGGCGTGGCTTTACACTGGGCCAGAGCGATGCCTGTTTGGCAAGTGCAGGAGAGAACCACCAAGATTTGGCATTAGAAAGTCAGGCAAGACTGGCTCTGAGGAAGAAAGAGTAGGGGCTGGGGAGATAGCAGAGCACGTTGGGCTCTTGACTTGCCACTCTTGTTAGATTCAGGTCTAACCCTAGCAATCCATATGGTCCCTGGGGCATGCAGGAGTAAACCCTGAGCACAGAGCCAGGAGAAGGTCCTGAGCAAGACCAGGTGTGGCCCAGAAAAAAAGAGAAAAGAGAGGAGAGGAGGAAGAAGAGGAGGAACTAAAGAAAGAAAAAGCAAAAGAAAGAAAGAAAGAAAGAAAGAAAGAAAGAAAGAAAGAAAGAAAGAAAGAAAGAAAGAAAGAAAGAAAGAAAGAAAGAAGGAAGGAAGGAAGGAAGGAAGGAAGGAAGGAAGGAAGGAAGGAAGGAAGGAAGGAAGGAAGGAAGGAAGGAAGGAAGGAAGAAAGAAAGAAGGAAAGAAAGAAAGAAAGAAAGAAAGAAAGAAAGAAAGAAAGAAAGAAAGAAAGAAAGAAAGAAAGAAAGAAAGAAAGAAAGAAGAAAGAAAGAAGGAAGAAGGAAGGAAGGAAGGAAGGAAGGAAGGAAGGAAGGAAGGAAGGAAGGAAGGAAGGAAGGAAGGAAGGAAGGAAAGAAAGAAAGAAAGAAAGAAAGAAAGAAAGAAAGAAAGAAAGAAAGAAAGAAAGAAAGAAAGAAAGAAAGAAAGAAAGAAAGAAAGAAAGAAAGAAAGAAAGAAAGAAAGAAAGAAAGAAAGAAAGAAAGAAAGAAAGAAGGAGAGGGAGAAAGAGGGAGAGAGAGGGAGAGAGAGGGAGAGGAAGCAAGGAAGTAACAATTGGGCTGTTGGTGTAACGCAGCTCTCCCCCGCAGGAAGGACCCCTTCTATGCTATAAAGGTCACACTTGTGGGCACCCCCAGCCCTGGGGCCCAGCTGGCCCCACCTGCTGCTCTCACTGCTCCTTGCTCTGTCTCTGCTCCCTCGCTCCGAGCTTGCACCTCTGCATCCCCACATCCTCCTGTATGCCAGCCAGTGCTGGGCTCCTCCACGCCCCAGTTCCTCCAGGCTGCCCCTGCCTTGGAGGCTGTGGCAGGGCGTCTTACCCAACGGGGAAGCTTAGCACTTCCCCCCTTCCATCCATCCACACCTTCAGCCTCTGGACTCACTTTCAGGGCCAAGGCCACTGGGTTTCCCTCAGGCTGCTTCAAACAGTCCCACACCCACGCGTGACACAATATAGTCATGCCCAGAGTCACCTGCCTCAGTGGCAGTAGAATGGGGAGAGACATGTTGGAAGCACTAATTTACTCTCTATTTAGATTTGGCTTGAGAACACTGTGCAAATGGAGGTTGTCACAAGTTCCCTCGGCTTGGTGGCGTGGAGCAGCCGTTTCTGTTGGTGGGGAGTTGGGATGCATTTCCTGAGACATATCATCCGCCCAGTTGGGATACCCACCTCCAGGCTCTCTCTCCTTTGGGTGGGAGTGCCCTGGGGTCTGTCGGCAGGGACCTTGGGGAGAAGGTCTCAGGGCTTGGGGAAGGGACAGCGGACAGTAGAGCCAAGAACCAGCATGAAGAACAGGACCGAGAAGGGCCACAAAGAAGGAGCAGCTGGGAAGCACTTGTCTTGCAGCACTGTGAGCGGGTTCAACTCCCCATCACCCACCCCGGAGTGACCAAACAGAAGCAAATGGAATTAGGAAGAAGAATGAAGAGTGAACGCAGCTGCCACCCAGAGCTGAGGGGGCAGTGAGTGTCCGCTGGACACTTCATCCTTTCACGGCCACCCAGGTCACAGCCTTGCACTTGGGACACACACTATGAGTGTGTGTGAGGCGGGGTGGCCCTGCGGTCCAAGAAGCCCCTGAAGTCACGGGGGCCCCTGACCCTTTTCTCTGTTCCCATAAACGCTCTTTTCCCACGCGTGTATGAAGAGGCAAGGGAGATGCTGTCGCGTGGGTATCTGCGGTGAGAAAGGAAGGAGCGCTGATTTCTCTCGGAGCCGGGCTGTGGTCCATGCAGGATGAGCTGCAGGGGTGCAGAGATGAAGGCAGGAGCAGAGAGAGCAGGGGCTCAGTGTAGGATAACATAGCCTCAGGTAGTTTAGGTTTATTGGGTTACTCCCTTTACAGTGCTCCTATTCCTCTTTGTTTATTTGTAACTTCTTTCTTAGTGTTCTGTTGACTTGTAAATAATGTTTTTCTCTTCTCCTTGAGTCCTTTGCATAGTTTATTCAGAGCAAGTCCTTTTTGTATGGACACAGGAAGACTTAACAAATGTTATGCTTTTGTAACCTGGGAGTCATTTGACTCTACATGATATTTTCCTCCAGGGCATCTGTTCTCTTGACCTAAGCCTCAGCTGCCCTTACTTCCTAGCATCCCCAAAGCAGGGTCCCGACAACGTGGGACGAGAAGGACCCAGAACAAGCGGTGAGTTGTGTGCTACCCTGGCATCGAGATGGGCCTGGCCAAAGTGCCTAATGCTTAACTATAAGTTAAGAGCTTGGTCATGGACAAATGCTGTCATGATCCAAACAGTTATAACTAGATTTGGACCCTGCTAGGGTGAGGAATGATTAATCTGGCCTGAGTGCTGTGGTCTGAGCCTGTGGCAAGATGTTGCCAGGAGAGCTGCCTTGCAAGCCTCAATGTATCTCTTGCTATGTCCATGCAAAAATAACTAGTATTAAGATGTTAATGAGTGTTTTGGAATGGGGAGAGGAGAAAAAACCCTTAAGAGGTATTTTGCCTACTGGCAGTCAGGAAGGGCTTTAAAACGCCCCTAGGTTATGTTCCCTTTAAACCTGACAGCCCTCAGGAAGGGCTTTATTATGTTGATTTTGCTACCTGGCTGGGTGTAGCCTAGAGGGCAAGATGGGAGAGAGAAGGAGGAGACAGAGAAGCCAGAAAGAAGCGGCAGTAGATCCAGAGAGAGGCCGGAGCTGGGAGTGCGGGAGATGAGAAAGATGAAAGATTGAATAAACGGTAACTAATCAGCAACTAGCTTGGTCCTCGTTCTTCCTTCGCCTTTCCTTCCTTGACCACCGACCATCCCGATCCAGTCCACACGCTGCGGTTCCAGAGCACTGAACGCGGGTGGTGAGACAGAGCCGCCCGGAGAGCCCGTGAGTGCACTCGCCCTTTGGTGAGCTTTAGTTTTTTACAGCTCAGCACGAGCCTGGCATCTCACCACCCCCAGATCGAGTCCCCAGCAGAGGCGAAAGAAAACCCTGAGCACCATCAGGCGAGGCCAGAAAACAAACAAGCAAAAAGCACTGCCGGTTGCCAAGGGCAGGTGTTCCGAGCCCGTCTGAATGACCGCAGAGTGGACTCACTGCAGGGAGCTGGAACTGGCACACCTGTGGAGTCCAAAACTGCCGGTGCAACCAGGCCCCCACATTCACTGCTTCAGGTGGGACACCTCAGCCACTGGGGGGAGAGCCAACTGCCTCCGTTCTGCTGTCTTTCGCTAGATCACATCTCTGCAGCCCGTTCTGGCTGGGGTCACGGTTCCCACTGTGGGAAATGACCAAGAACAGAGACTCATGGCTTCTCTTGCAAGATCCGGTCCCTATTCCATCTTCCCTGCCTCCCAGCCTGATTCCTGGACCAGATACGCCAGAACACAACACATCAAACAAGGCTCCACCCCAGACGAGCCACAGACCCTTTCCACAGAGTCTGTTTGAGATCAAAAGGCAAAGACTGAAAATATTCGCATAAATCACCTCATCAGATCTTCAGGGAAATTTCTATTAAACCCCTCTCTCTGGGTACAATTCCATGTCGAGAAGCATGACGCCCCAAAGTAGGTCAGATATGCGTCTCTGACACAAAATAAAAATCAGTTCTGTCAGGCCACTGTTGCTCTCAGCAAAGAACACGCCATCACCAGATTTTCTACAGCCACGTGCCCGGTGGGTCGAGTTCATCCCAAGAGAACTCAAGTAAATGTGAGCATCTTTTTGTAATTAGGATTCAAATTCTTCACAGTTACAAAATACTTATAAATTTTATTGAAAGAAACACTGCAAGGGAAGAGATGAAGTCATTGCACAATCTCATGCCCCGGTGGGCCAAAACTCAGATTTGAAAAGTTTTAATCATTCAAGTCTTTTAAGGAAGTGGTTTTTCAGAGCCCATTTTCCCACATATCAACAAAAGCATAAAATATGATGAAACAAGACATTCCATTATGAAAGTATCAACAATGATAAGTACTGGGGGAGAAAGAATTTCTATGCATTTCAGACAAATTTGTGTGGAAGGAACAGAATCACATAGACCGCCCCCCCCCCACCTCCTTCTGCACATACAGCTTGGCTGCGTCTCTGGTGGACTGTAGGCTGGATGAAGCTTCTAGAATTGACTTGAGTTGAGAACTTATATTTTGACACAGTGGGAAATGGATGACAAAGAAGAAGCCCTTAAGGCAGTTTAGGTGCACACGTCTCTAAATAAATCATCCAGAAAGAATAGTAAGCAGCGGCCACGGTCCATTGCTCCTGAGTCTTGTCACATCTGTTCTAAGCATCTAACAGGGAAATGTTTCTAAAAATAGCTTTGGAGGTGTGCAGAGAAAGCATTCAGGAGGTAAGGCGATTGCCTTGTACACAGCTGACCCTGGTTAGAATTCCTGGCCATATAGAATTTTATATTTGGTGCCCCCGAGCACTGTCTGGGTCACTCATGAGCACATTAAGAGCCAGGAAGAGCCCAGGGCACTATCAGGAATATCCAAAAAGACAAACCCTAAAATTGTTCTTTTCATAAAATGAGCCCCCATCAGGAGTCTCCTAGCTTAGTTCCTACAAAACAAAGAAGAGTAAACTCTACTCTCACTTGGTGGAGCAAGGTAAGAGCCTTGAAAGGCGCCCGGCACCGTTTCCCTTGCCTTTGCTCAAGGGAGCATTTCGGTGTCCATCTGCCTTGAGAGGATAACAAAGGAAAGGAGACAAGAAACAAAACCAAAACAAGATGCAGGGAGACGGATCACAGGGAAGTGTTCAAAGTTCATCATTTTCTGATACACCAAACAACAACAACAACAACAAAGTCAAAAAATAAGCAATACGGTCATGAACTGTGGGTTCCCCCACCCCCTTGTCATTCCATGCGGTACGCTAACCAAAGTTAGGGTGCACTCTATTCTCTTCTAGATCCAAAACGGACCATGAGATTGCCCCATCCTTCACCAGCCTGCCCCAGGAGAAGTCACTCTAATGCGTCCCTGAGCTTGTGAAAGTGACGGGCATGTGAGGGGCAGGGGGTGGAGGAGGAAGTGACTTGGTGATCAAGTCACCGCACCCCAAAACCTCAGCCTCCTCTTGCTCCCCGAACACGCCTCAGTGTCTCTTCTCTGTGGACATTCGTCTTCAGGACCCAGCTTCTGCAGGCTATGCAGTGGGGGAGGGGCGGGAGGAAGGACGCTGAAGAGTTCAATTACGGGACAGTGACACGTTAGCTGGTGGTGATAATGACTTTGGAAATGGGAAGTGAGAGCAGCGCATGTAACTGAGCTTGCTGACAGCCTTTGGGTCTGGAAACACCGGCCAGCAGAGCAAGAAACGGCCTCTTGGCATTCCTCTGCACGACGTGACACAGCTTCCCGTGCACTGCCCCCTCGGTTGGCAGCAGGGACCAAGCGTTCGTGCTGTTTGCTCAGACCTTCAGCCTGTACTGGTTGTACTTCGCCTCCCATGAGCTGTAACTCCAGCTGTCGTTGCCAAACCCCACGCAAGCAGCACAGCCCAGAAGAGTGGCCGCAGGTACTCACACCTAGCTAGCCAGAAGTGGCCTCCTCCAGAAGCAAATCACTCTGACCTCACGGAGTGACACTCCTCCTGGCACCCCTGAGATCTTACTCCATCCTTCACGGTTAGTCACCTACAGAGTGGTCAGGAGATCACATGTCCTTTTCTGACGGAAGGGAGCATAACATGGCTCTCACTATAACCATGCCACCAGACCCCGCGCCAGGATGTTTCACTCAGGGCACCCCGGAGGGGGGAGCAGGTGAGACTTCTCCCTGCCCCGAGGGACCCAGCACCAGAAGGGACTGCCAAAACGAAGGACTAAAATGACTGTACTTTCAACGCAAGTACGCTGGCATAGGAAGCATCCATGGAGGACCTGATGATGCAAGCGCAGGAGATCAAGTACAACATCATTGGTCTGACCAAAAGGAGAAGGCATCTGTAGGATAACATAGCCTCAGGTAGTTTAGGTTTATTGGATTACTCCCATCACAGTGCTCCCATTCCTCTGTGTTTATTTGTAGCTTCTTTTTTTGTGTTCTGTTGACTTATAAATATTGTTTTTCTCTTCTCCTTGAGTCCTTTGCATAGTTTATTCAGAGCCATGTCCTTTTTGTATGGACACAGGAAGACAGTAGCAAATGCTATGCTTTGTAAGCTGGGCGTCATTTGACTCTACATGATATTTTCCTCTTGGGCATCTGTTCTCTCCACCTAAGCCTCAACTGCCCTTACTTCCTAGCACCCCCAAAGGCAGGGTCCTGACAAGAGTCGGGATTGACCCAGGGCAAGCAGTGAGTTATGTGCTACCCTCGCATCAATAACATCACGCCATTTTCAACACTGGAGAAGAACTGTTCCTCGGAACATGTGACAACAGAGGCATTAGTAGCGTCAGTGTCCTTGTCAACACAAACTTTGCCTTGAGCATTGATTCATTCAAATGCCTAACAACCCGAATCAGAAGCTTATGCTTGAATAGATGTGGCTCACTGGCAGCAGTTTCTATCTTCGTCATCTACGCACCAGCATCCAACTACGATGAAAAAGAAATTGAGAAGTTCTACATGGAGCTGGGGAAGTTCTATAAAGAACACCACACCTTCTACAAGGTCATTGTCAGTGATTTTAATGCCAAGATAGGTCCGAGAAGGTCCCCCGAAGAACTCCACATCGGGACCCATGGCCTAGAATGGAACGAACAGGGTAAGAGACTGTCTGAGTTCATCATGTCAAACAAGATCATCCATGGTAACTCGCAGTTCCAGAAGGCCAAATCTAAACATTGGACGTGGGAGTCTCCCACTAGCCAGTTCCACAACAAAATTGACCACATCATATTCAATCGACAGTTTTGCCTGACAGCTGTCGCTTTTGTCCCAAAATTCCAAACTGGATCGAACCACCATCTCCTTCGTGCAAAATTCCACCTCACAGAGCGGTAAGAAAGGACTGCAAAGTTTAAGAAGAGAACTCCCAGAATGGCCACCAACCGGGAGCTCTTTGGCACTATTGCGGCAATGTGAGAAGATGCCGTTGTTGACAACATCGATGAAGAATACGATCAACTGGTTCAGCACCGCCATGACTGCGTGAGAAATGCTGAGAGTGGGAAAGCCACAAACAGACGCCTGTCTTCGGAAACTCTCAAGCTCATTCGCCAAAGTGGTTTGGCATGAGCCTCAGGCAATCACAAGCTAACGTCTGAGCTCTCGAAGCTGTGCAGAGAAGCGATAAAGGAAGACCTCAAAGAGAGGAGAGCAGCAGTGTTGGGCGATGCGGCAGAAGCCGGTCAGCAACTACACCACCTCCACTTTGCTGATGACATGGTTCTAATGGCACCAAACATTAGCCAAGCAGCACAAATACTGGCCGACATGAGTGTGGAAAGGTTGGACTGCAGCTGAATCTCACCAAGACAATGTTCATGAAAAATGAACTAGTCCCTGATGCTTCATTTTCTCTCACTGGAACAAACATCTCCGAATGCAGCAGCTATGTGTACCTGGGTCGAGAACTCAACATGAGGAACGACTTGGCACCTGAACTGGGCAGGAGGAAGAGAGCAACGTGGAACGCCTTGAAGAAGTTGTTAAGAGGACAAAAACCCTCCAGCTCCAGGCACATCTTTTCAACTTCACCATTCTTCCTGCACTAACATACACCTCCGAGACCTGGACCCTATGAAAACAGGACAAGAATACTATTAGGGTATCTCAAAGAGAAATCAAAAGAGCTATGCTTGGAGTATCACATTTTACTCAAGTGAGAGAAGGAATCCAGTGAGAGAAGGAAGAGTTTTTTTTTTTTTTTTTGCTTTTTGGGTCACACCTGGCAATGCACAGGGGACAATCCTGGCTCTGCACTCAGGAATTACCCCTGGCGGTGCTCAGGGGACCATATGGAATGCTGGGAATTGAACCTGGGTCGGCCGCGTGCAAGGCAAATGCCCTACCTGCTGTGCTATTGCTCCAGCCCCGAGAAGGAAGAGTTCTGACCTCTGTCGACGATCAAGAATCAGGGATGCTGTCTCATTTGCCAAGGCGACGAAAATCAGATGGGCCTGACATGTAATGCAATTTAGAGATAACCGCTGGACTAAGAGCTGTTACCAACTGGATTCCACAGGACGTCAAAAGACCACATGGCTGCCCACCTATGAGATGGGCAGACTTCTTTGTCAAAATCCTGAATGAACGGTTTGAGGCTCTTCATGTTCCTGGAACGAGCAGATATCATTGGGCTACAATAGCACATGACAGGGACAAATGGAGACGTTACTGGCACCCGCTGGAGCAAATTGACGAACAACGGGATGACAAGTGATACAAGTGATTCAATGGTGACATTAACCTAACATGGGGCCAATCCTGGTTTCATCCGAGGTACCACAAGGGGTCCCCTGAGCGCCACTAGGAGTGATTCCTGAGCACAGAGCCAGGAGTAAGCCCTGAGTATTGCCCACTGAGGCACAAAAACCAATAAATTAATCAATAAACTAATTCATTAATTCAATTCTAGGAAGAGGCAGGGACACAGTCTGACTGTCCCAGTCCCGAAGCAACAGCTACGGGAAGTCACTGGCCAGTGAGACCAGACAGGTGCAGACCAACAGCTTGTCCACTGTCCACTGCCACTGCTGGACACACACACATCAGCACCACCCGCCCTGGCTGAACAGTCACACGCTATTGGGGACAGAGACCTGGTGCATGGTGCATGCGGGGGAAGCAGCTGCTGAGCCCGCAGGGGCCCGAAAGGAGACGCGCAGGGCCTGGTTTCAATCAGGCATGAGGTTCTGGTGATGGTCCAGCAGCCCGAGGCTGGGACGGGCATAGCTGGGCACAGACGCCCTCGCCGCACTCAGCTGACCACAGTGTTTTCTCGGGGCTGCTCGGAACCAGCCTTTCTGCCCAAACCCGACCATGTCCAGCTCCCGTCCTGGCCCGGCTCCTTCTCGGGGTGCTGGTCCCCCCGTCAGCCCACCACGTGGCCTCACTCAGGGGTGCCCACAGAGCGGACTTGGGCGCTTATCACTCTTGCCACTTCCTCCCGTCTTCCAGACGATGTGATTTTTGGAAACGGAACCAAAAGAAAGTCTGAATAGACCTTTTTAGCTGCCCGCCACCCGCTCCCCCCCCCAAGAAAAAGCCAGAGGAAATGAACTAACGAAGCATGTTCTCTCTGGCCCGGCTTGCAACCACGTCCAAATGCGGCTTCTGCCTTTCATGGCATTTCGATCAGAGCCCAGATTCAAGTTACTCAAGAGCCGATTTGACTTAGCCACAATCACTCATCTACACCCCACTTTCTCACTCTCCCTTTCTCTCTGCAGAGCTTCTGCCCAGAACCAGACTCTTTTCGTTTTA
Organism: Sorex araneus; assembly: GCF_027595985.1. Lineage (NCBI taxonomy): Eukaryota > Metazoa > Chordata > Mammalia > Eulipotyphla > Soricidae > Sorex > Sorex araneus. Next base: position 185,700,019 of record NC_073305.1, read on the forward strand.
AATCAGGGAGAGTTTGATTGGGCTGTCGTTCACAAATAGTTTGTGAAGCTGTCCTCACTGCCTCCTGTGATTGCTTCCAGCGGTTTTTCTCTACCTAGCAGGATGGGAGATATGTTTTTCATTCCTCTGAGACATGCCGGGATATTGTTTTCAGCCATATAATTTGATCCTCCATAGATATTCTTAAGGTACCTACTTTTACAACTTGACATCAACAAATGTCCAATAATAATTATACAGAACTCTTAAAGAACATGTCCGAGAGTCCAGGCAGTTTTAAGTTATTTAAATATTTGCTCGTCAGATTTTTCTAGCAGTGCTTGTAAGCTGGTATTGTGATGATACTTGACAGCTAATAAAGGAACACACAGAGAAGTTAAGTAACTCGCCAAGGTCACATAGCAAAGGGCACTGACACCAGAAATCTCTCTGGCTTTATTGTTTTTGTTTTGTTTTGGGGGAAAATTAGGGACCACACCCAATAGTGCTCAGGATTTACTCCTGGATCTGTGCTCAGGGATCACTCCTGGCAGTTCGCAGGGAACGATATGCAATGCTGGGACTTGAACCCGGGTCAGCAGTGTGCAAGGCAAGTGCTTTCCCCATTATCCTGTCTCTCAGGCCCCAGACTCCACAAGTCTAAATCAGTCATTCCTCAGCACTCGAACTTGAGAGTCAAATTTCACATTGTTTTTCTCTATGTTTAATCATCATCAGGTTCTCATTAGCCTCTTTCCTGAATTAGGAGAAATAGATCATATCCACTCCCCAAAATAGTATAGACAGAGTAAAGGCAGGCCTACAGCCCCTGGGGTTGGCTGGTGACGTGGAATGGGTGTATCTGCTCCTTAGTCTTTTCTTCTTGGAGAAAAATTCATTAGCCTATCCGGGCCCCTGAATTACTCTTGAACCAATCAACATTTGGGTTTTGTTTTTATTGTTGTCTAAACCTGTAGCTTGGTCCATCAATCATCGCACAACCTACCTCTGACTTCCCTCCACTTTTTTATTTCTCACACCCAACTGTGCTCAGGGCTTAGTCCTGGCTCTGGGCTCAGGATCGTTCCTGGCAGCGCATATGAGATGCCAGGGATAGAACCTGCATCAGCCAATGTAAAGCAAGCATCCTACCCACTGTGATAGCACTGGCCTGTCCTTAATAGCTTTTTATTTCCCCAAAGATATATTCATATTAATCAGTGAAAAAAATATATGCATGTATATCTATCTATGCAGAGAGTCTCTTGCCCGCATGCTTGGCTGTCTTCCCCGGAGCCCCTCAGAAGGGATGGGTTCCAGCTTCCCTCCCCACCCCGAGCAGGGCTCCCAGCGGCCGAAGACCACCAGAACCTAGCTGCAGCCATGCTGGAGGCTCCTCTCTACACGTTCGGACAGGCCTCATATATGAAGGTACCGGCAGAGGAACCCAGGTGTGTGTAATCCCATCAACGCCCAACATCCAGAGAGAGACTTAAAAGCAAGCTCTCAGAAGCAGGCGGCCGCAAAGCGGCCACGCTATATCTTTAGCCTTATCCCTCTGGGAGAAACTAGCAATCTTCTGAGAGTTTCCTGCCCCCATGGGACAGCCTTGCAAGCTTCCCATGGTGTATTCATATGCAAAATCCAGTAACAAGCTGGATCTTATTCCCCTGACCCTGAAGAGCCCCCAGTGGAACATCGTTAGGAGGGCCAAGTCGAAATAGACTTCTAAGATCTCAGGGAAAGGACGAAATGAGATGTTACTGAGCCCGCCCGAGAAATCAGTGATTAACGGGATGTTTTGTGTGTGATTGTGATATCTATTTTAAAAATAGTCCCACAAGGGGCCGGAGCGATAGCACAGCGGGTAGGGCGTTTGCCTTGCACGCGGCCGACCCGGGTTCGATCCCCGGCATCCCATATGGTCCCCCAAGCACTGCCAGGAGTAATTCCTGAGTGCAAAGCCAGGAGTAACCCCTGAGCATTGCTGGGTGTGACCCAAAAAGCAAAAAAAAAAAAAAATAGTCCCACAAAGCATATAAAAACAAAAACCAGGGGGCTGGAGCGATAGCACAGCGGGTAAAGCGTTTGCCTTGCATGCGGCCAACCCGGGTTCGATTCCCAGCATCCCATATGGTCCCCTGAGCACCGCCAGGGGTGATTCCTGAGTGCAGAGTCAGGAGTAACCCCTGTGCATCGCTGGGTGTGACCCCAAAAAAAGAAAAAAAAAAACAGCTAGCCCTTATCCCATCTTCTCCCAAGCTTTAGCTACCCTTAACTCTTTTAACTGTGTTTTCTCTGTAACCCTAAGCAATAAGCTTACTGCATGAGTTATTTCCATCAATTTTTGTGATTGCGTGTATGATGCCAGGGATTGTCTCAGGGCCTCACACATACAAGGCAAATGCTCTACCGCTGAGTGACAGCCCCAGCCCAACATTAATTTTCAGTCAAGAAAAAGGATTCCTGCACTGATTTCAACAAGGTTATTTATAAGGACATTCACAGGGGAGATAGTACAGTGGGTAGGGCACTGGCCTTGCTGTAGCAACCTGGCAGTGACTCAGGTTTGATCCCTAGGACATATATGGTTCCTCGAGCCCCACCAGAAGTGACCATGAGTGCAGACTCAGGAGTAGGCCCTGAGCACTGCTGGGTGCTAGGAGTGAAGGGAAAGTGCAGTCGTAGACAACCAAACTCTCTATAGAGCTTTACGGTTCCCTATGGTTTCAACGGGCTGGAGCAATAGAACAGCGGTTGGGCATTCGCCTTTCATGCGGCCGGTGTTCGATTCCTCCGCCCCTCTCAGAGAGCCCGGCAAGCTACCGAGAGTATCTTGCCCACACGGCAGAGCCTGGCAAGCTACCTGTGTGTATTGGATATGCCAAAACCAGTAACAAGAAGTCTCTCAATGAGAGACATTACTGGTGCCCACTCGAACCAATCGATGAGCAACAGGATGACAGTGACAGTATAGTTTCAACAGGTTCTTTATTGCCGTTGTTGGTAAAGCACCAAGATTTACAATAGTGGGGTCAGGGGTGAGGGGGAGGCCTTGCAGCAAAAGTATTAAGCTTTGGGGACCAGAGTGATAGTATGGCAGGTAGGGCGCTTGCCTTGCCTGCAGCCAACCCAGGTCTGATCCCTGGCCCCTTATACGGTCCCCTGAGTATGGCCAGGAGTGAACCCTGAGTGCAGACCCAGAAATAAGTCCTGAGCATCGCCCCAGAAACAAACGTTTCTTAAGTGTTAGGCTTTTCTCTGTACTTGCACAATCCAGCCTCCGTCCGAAAGGGATGGCATGCCTGGTGGTACCTGTGGGGGCCCAGGATGGGAGGGAGTTCTGTGACTGAGCCTGATGGAGCATTTACAGAAGCCAGAAAAACAGGACCTTGAGTACTTGTTTGTACACGTGCCTCGCCTACAGGTTTTCAGAGATGTGCTGGTATCGGGCCAGCTTTGTTCCTGCTCCTATCTGTGAGTGCTTCCTAAGGCCAGGGCAGCTGATGTGGACTCTCGCTGCTAGCTGGAAGCCAGCTGTTTGAGGGGTACTAGCAGCCAGCTAGCTGCTGTCAAGGAGAGCTGGGAGCCAGCTACTGCTAGGAGGGCGCCAGCCCATAATCTCGGGAGCTGGGGGTGGGGAGGGAGGGACAGCCCCCCACTGCTTAGCACAGCTAAGGCTGCTGCTTTCCTGGAGCCCTGGAGACCTTGGGGGAGTCCAGAGAGCTGCAGCTGCACCCCCCACCCCCATCCCTGAGAAAAAGCAGGGAGAGCTCTGAGACTGCTAGAAAGAAAACAAGCAACTGGAATGTAGGAATGTGTGTGACTCCAATAAAAGTGTTAGATTCTCCCCACATTGGCTGCTTCAACTCCCAGACCCAGACTCCCAGGAAGGGCTGGTTGCTCCACAGTAACAAGAGAGGGTAAAATCTCACGGCCACTGAGTCCTCCCAGGTAAGCCCAGTCTGCAGGCCAAGATCTCTGGACCCTTCTCTGGATGGGCGTGGGCCAAGTCCCCACCCTACCAAGAACCCAGTGCTCCCCCCACACCCGACTTCCTCCAGATGTAAACGGCCCAGGTTCACTGCCCACAACTGATCTCCAAGAGATTCCCTGCTGCTGAGTGGCCCGGTTCCACGGCTCCTGGAGCATGTGGCTGCAGTGTGGCCACACAACACCTCCAAATTTCACGGTGTTGACAGCCCAGTAGGAGCACAGCAAATTAGATTTTTTTTAAAAAAGTTGCCTAGGGGGCTGGGGGGAGGTATACTGTGATTCTTGGTGGTGCACTGGTGAAGGGATGGGTGGTCGAGCATTGTATAACTGAGACTTAAACCTAAACGTTTTGTAACTTTCCACATGGTGATTCAATAAAAGAATAAATTTTTTAAAATAAAAATAAATATGAATAAATAAATAAAATAAAACTGGAGAGAAAATAAAGTTGCCTCGAAGCCCTCTAAGCTCAGAGGGTGAGAGCAATGACACAGAAGGTTCAGCTAGCAGCTGAGTAAATCCTGACAATGACTTTAGCGACACCATTGTGAGCTATAACAATTTTCACAAATTTTCTTTTGTTGAACTATTTCTTGATAATTTCCTTTGCCATTTTGTTGTAATAAGCAATGTAAAGTAGATTTTTTTTTGTTTTATGCTGTCTTGGGGAGAGTGCGAAACTGGGGACATTGATAGAGAGAAGATCACACTGGTGGTGAGACAGATGTTGGAACATTGAACACCTGAAACAACTGGATTACGAACGACTTTTTAAATCATGGTGTTTAATTAAAGGGGGAGGAGAACCTACCCCCTGCATGGCTGCAGTCCCACCTAGTGCTAAAAGCCACGTTTCAGGAACACAGTGTTGCTACATCACCATCAGAGTCCCCAGATCTCCATCTCTAAGTCCCCTTTCCTTCCAGCCCACGTCCCACACTAAGTAAGCTCATTTCAATAGGCATATTTTCAGGGTCTGCTATTGTTGGTCATTCCAACAAGTTCTTTAGAAACCAGACTCCTTCCACTGTCCTTGCTCGTGATATTCATCCATCCATCCACAGGATCACAAAACAACTGCTCTGCCTCCTGTCATTGAGTCCACATGCCAGGAGAAGGGAACAGAAAAGGGCACATTTTCTTGTAAGACATTGCCTTTATTTTGAAAGAAAATATCCTCTGCAAAAACTTCTGCCTGTGTTTCTTGAGACTTGTCAAAGGATGGGGCGTGGTGGGGGAGTTTTCTGCTACTTCATAGAATGTCTCTCTGTCCTCCAAGTTTCTCTCTTAGATATCTTTGTCATTTGTTATTGCTCCATCTTCCGTGTGGAAATTTTCCCCAAAGGCTCATGATCTCCGTGGGCTCACTCATATCTGAGGAAATCTCCCAGAGACCCTTTTCTCTTCAGAAAAGGAGAGACATGGGTGCTGGGAAGGGGGCTCATTCTGATAAGGAACAGGGGTTCCTTACCTGCAGACCCTCAAGAGGTCAGTTCCCACAGGCAGGCCTAGAGGAGGATCTGAAGGGAAGTGGCACTCTTCCAAGAGCTGTCTTGGTATTCCTGCTTCCTGGTCCTGCACTGGACCCAAGGAAATTCCTGAAAGTTTCTGTTGGGTTGTTATTGTTGTTATTATTTATTGGGGGGCCACACCCAGCTGTAGCCAGAACTTACTCCTGGCTCTGTGATCATGGATCACTCCTGTCTGTGCTTGGAGGACCATATGTCCTATCAAGGATAGAACCAGGGTAAGCCATGTGCAAGGCAAGTGTCCTACTGTGTGTACTATCTCTCTGGTCCCTTGATTTTTGTTGTTGTTGTTGAGCCATACCCAGTGATGCTCAGGGTTTACTCCTGGCTCCACGCTCAGGAATCACTCTTGGAAGTGCTCAGCTGCATGCAAGGCAAATGCCCTATCCACTGTACTGTTCCTCAAGCCCATCTGGTAGATTTTTTTAATGAACTGAAGAACCTTATATGTAAATGATGGACTAGCAAACAAGGCCTCCAGTGCTCCTATCCTTGGCTGTCACACTAAAATGATCAGTACCTGGTTTGTGTGGCTTTGTCAGTTCAGCCATTCTAGCAAAATACCAGTCACTTTCACTGAGTGAAAACAAAGAAAGTGAAAAGACCTTCTTTTTCCCTTGTTTTCCAGGTGTGACCCAAAAAGGTAAAAAAAAAAAAATTAATCTGCTGAAAAATTCAGTTATGCTGGTTTTATGACTGAAATCTCCAGACTTTCTCAGAGTTGGGATGGGGTCCCTCCCCCCCCCATCTCCCTGTACTTCTGAAAGCCCCAGCAGTCACATACAAACACACACACACACACACACACACACACACACACACACACACATACACACCAAAGCCACCACCCAGTCAAAAACTTAACTCAAGCTGTATCATCTCGTTAAAATTTCTGGACTTCCTAGAGTGTCATCTTGACATCTCAGACTACAACACTGATAAACCAGGAGTAGCACACCAGATTGGATGTGATGCAATGTAGAAGGCAACTAGTCTCAATTAACAAAATATAAACACAGAAGTCTTAATCTGTAACATCTTAGTAATTTCTTATACAAGGACTTAATGGCTCCATGATGAAATACAACAATTTTCACTAACTTTCTTCTAAGAAAATATTTTTTGATCATTCTGTTAGCAAATTATTGATAGCAAGCCATATAAAATAAATGATTAATGGCCTGTTATGAGAGCAGGCTTAAGGGGTGGTTGGGAAAATTGGGGACAATGGTAAAGGGAAAGACCATGGTGGTGGGATTGGTGTTGGAATATTGAACGCCCCTAATAAATCATCATAAGCAACTTTGTAAACCACAGTGTTTATGTAAAATATAAGGGGATATTTACATATGTAGGCCTTACCTGTTCCATCTAAACTCCAAAATAGGGGCTGGAACAATAGCAACGAGTAAGGAAATTGCCTAGCACACGGCTGACCGGGGTTCAATTCCCAGCATCCCATGTGGTCTCCTGAGCACTGCCAGGAGTAATTACTTAGTACAGAACCAGGAGTAACCCCTGTGCATGGCCAGGTGTGATTCAATAAATAAATAAATAAACTCCAAAATATATTAACACAGAATTGCTTTAAGAGTTTTATTAATGACAGGTGAGACATGATTATCACCATAACAAGATCCAGATATAAAATAAAATCTAATGTAATATACTTTAGATTCCAGAGTTGAAAATGTATATATGCAATGAGAATAGGCATTTTATTATAGCATATTAAATGGCTTTAATCTTCTTATTTACATAGGTCAAAGTCATACAGTAATCACTAATTGACTCTTACTGATGTTTTTTGATCGTTCTACTTGCCAGTTCTTAAAGTTGTGTTGGAATAAACAATATAAAGTAAATTTGTCATGAGCGCAAGGGGGGCAGGTTGGAACTGGGAGGGAAAGTGATGATATTGGTGGAGGGAGGTTCATACTGGAAGCTTGAAACAACTGTATAGTGAACAGCTTTGTAAATTATGGTGTTTTCAATATAAATAAATATATACAAGCCAGTGTGCAAAGAATCATGGCTAGTCTCATGGTCTTTGTCTCTCTAGCTTAGGGGGAGCAGAGGAAGATCCTTCATATCTTCCTAGGAGAGAACGTGAGTCACGTGTTCCCCAGGAGGGGGACATCAAGATTAATCAGGAAGACAGGAGGGAGAGCTCTGAGCCTGTGTCCTGTGCTCAGAGGGAAGAGTTCTAGCATCCCAGGCAGTTCAGTCATGAAGACTCCCAGGGTTTGTGTAGCCGAATACGTTCTGGGCCCAAGGTAAGGATGGTGCTTGCAAGTGGAAGCAAACATAAACAAGTGGGACTAGATCAAACTAAGAGGTTTCTGCACTTCAAGAGAAATAAGGGGCTGGATCGATAGCATAGTGGGTAGGGCATTTGCCTTGCATGCGGCCGACCCGGGTTCAATTCCCAGCATCCCATATGGTCCCCTGAGCACTGCCAGGAGTAATTCCTGAGTGCAGAGCCAGGAGTAACCGCTGTGCATCACCGGGTATGACCCAAAAAGCAAAAAAATAAAAAGAAAGAAAGAAACAGTGACCAAAATACAGAAAGAGCCCACAGAATGGGAAAGGAAATTTACCCAATACCCATCTGGTAAGGGATTAATATCCAGGACAGACAAATAGAATTGTACAAGAAAAAAAAAAAGAAACTCCAACCCCATCAAAACATGGGGAGAAGAAATGAACAGAACTTCCTCAAAAAAGAAATACAAATGGCCAAAAGGCACATGAAAAAATGCTCCACATCACTAGTCATCAGGGAGATGCAAATCAAAACAATGAGATATCATCTCACACCACAGAGTCTGGCACACATTCAAAAGAACAAAAGCAAGCAACCAGTGCTGGCGTGGATGTGGGGGAAAAGGGATACTCTTTCACTGTTAGTGGGAATGCCCACTGATCCAGCTTTTCTGGGAAACAATATGGACAGTCCTTCAAAAACTAGAAATTGAGCTTCCATATGACCCCGCAATGCCACTTCTGGGAATATATTCCGAGAATGCAAAAAAGCACAGTAGAAATAACATCTGTACTTATATGTTCATTGCAGCACTGTTCACAATAGCCAAAATATGGAAACACTCCAAGTGTCCTAGAACAGATGACTGGTTAAAGAAACTTTGGTCCATCTACACAATGAAATACTATGCAGCTACTAGGAGAGATGAAGTCATGAAATTTGCTTATAAGTGGATAGACATGGAAACTTTCTTTTTTTTTTTTTTTTTCAGTTACAAAACTTTATTTTTTTTTTTTTGGCTTTTACTGTTTTATTTTCTGATCATTCTTTTTTTTTTTTTATAGTTTATTTTTAATTAGTGAGTCAACGTGAGGGTACAGTTACAGATTTATACATTTTTGTGCTCATGTTTCTCCCTTACAGAGTTTGATAACCCATCCCTTCACCAGTGCCCATTCTCCACCACCAGTAAACCCAACATCCCACCCCCCCTTCCCAGTCCCGTCTCCCCCCACCCCACCCTGCCACTATGGCAGGGAATTCCCTTTTGTTCTCTCTCTCTGGTTAGGTGTTGTGGTTTGCAATAAAGGTGTTGAGTGGCCATTGCGTTCAGTCTCTAGTCTATATTTGGCCCGCATCATCTTTCCCCCACATGACCAACAACCACATTTTACTTGCTGTTCCCTTCTCTGAGTTGCCCAGAGTGAGAGAACAGCCTCCAAGCCATGGTGACAACCTCCTGGTACTTATTTCTACTATTCTTGGGTGTTCGTCTTATAGTCTATTATTCTATATTCCACAGATGAGTGCAATCTTTCTATGTCTGTCTCTCTCTTTCTGACTCATTTCACTTAGCATAGACATGGAAACTTTCATGCTAAGTGAAATGAGTCAGAAAGAGAGGGACAGACATAGAGGGACTGCATTCATTTGTGGAGTATAGAATAACATCACATGAAGCTGACACCCAAGGACAGTAGATACAAGGCCCAGGGGGATTTCCCCATAGCTGGAAGACTGCTTCATGAGCGGAGAGGAGAAGACAGATGGAATAGAGAAGGGATCACTAAGAAAATGATGGAGGAACCAGTTGGGATGGGAGATACGTGCCAAAAGTAGATAATGGACCAAACATGATGACCTCTCGGTGTCTGTGTTGCAAACTATAATGGCCAAAAGTAGAGAGAGAGTATGGGGTATATTGTCTGCCATGGAGGCAGGGGGAGGGTGGGAAAGGGGGGGTACACCCGGGATATTGGTGGTGGGGAAATGTGCACTGGTGGAGGGATGAGTGTTTGATCATTGTGTGATTGTAACCCAAACATGAAAGCTTGGAACTATCTCATGGTGATTCAGTGAAATTAAAAATGAAAAAAGGGATGGTGCTTGCTCTTGGGCCGAGGGTAGCTCTCAGAGCTGGAGCAGAGGAGCTGGATGTGGGAACTCCATTCAATTCCCAGCATCATGTGGTTCCCTATCAATGTGTGGAGCAACCCCTGAGCACTGAGCTCGGAGTGACCCCTGAGCACCAACAGGTGTGGTCCAAAAGCAACCACAAGCAGAGGCCAGAGAGATAGCTCCATGGTAAGATGCCTGCCTTGCACTTGGCTGACCCAGGCTCTATCCCTGGTGCCCAAATGCTCCCCCAACCCTCGCCCGAAGTGATCCCTGGGCACAAAGTCGGGAATAAGCCCTGAGCATTGCTGGGTGATACCCAAACCAAAACTAAACCTACAGGGTTCATGCTCACAGAGAACTGTAGTCTAACTCCCAATCTCTCATCAGCGGGGTCAGCACGCCTCCCTTCAGATGCCAGCTTCTTAGTGCCTTCCGTCACGGGGAATGTCCACAAAAATGTGTTCACAAGAAATATTTGATTTGGAGGCTGGATCAATAGCCCAGTGGGTAGGGCATTTGCCTTACACGCAGTCAACCCAGGTTTGATTCCCAGCATCCCATATGGTCCCCCGAGCACCGCCAGGAGTAATTCCTGAGTGCAGAGCCAGGAGTAACAAGTAACCCCTGTGCATCACTGGGTGTGACCCAAAAAGAAAAAAAAAAAGAAGAAATATTTGATTTGGGTTTTGCTTTGCTTTCTTCTGGTTTGTTTGTTTTTTTTTTCTGGGGGGAGGGAGGTAGCCCACACTCTACAATGCTCAGGGGTTACTCCTGGCTCTGTACTCAAGAATGCCTACTGGTGGTGCTCAGAAGACCCTGCGGGATGCCGAGAATCAAATTTGGATGAGCCGCATGCAAGGCAAGCGCCCTCCCCACTGTGCTGTCTCTCCAGTCCCACAAAGAAATATTGGAAGTACACTAAAAAGCGCACAGACCTGGTCAGGGCAGGCCCGGGAGCAGGTCCCGCCCCTGAAGATCCCACCAGCTCCCCTAGGGCTGGTGTCAGCACTGCCCGAGATGCTCAAGACACGACTCCCAAAGGAGGTGCTCAGGTAAAGCCGTGCCGTCGAGTGCCCAAGTGAGAGCCAGCCTGACCACTCGGGCAAATCCTGCCCTTTCAACGGCAAGAAGACAATTTAGCAGCAGGCCAGGGAGAGAGCTCGAGTGGCAGAGTTTGTCCCCTGCATGAAGAAGGCCGCCTCCCAGGCTACAGCGATAGCACAGTGAGGAGGGCGTTTGCCTTGCACGTGACTAACCCGGGTTCAATTCCCAGCATCCCAATTGGTCCCCCGAGCTAATTTCTTAGAGCAAAGCCAGGATAACCCCTGTGCATTGCCAGGTGTGACCCAGAAAGCAAAAAGAAGAAGAAGACCACCTCCCACCTCCCTCCATCTTCCAAAGCACCTCCAGGTACAGTCCTAGTGACCACAGAGCACTACTGGGGGGTGGACACCGGGACCCCAGAGCTAAGAACTACTGGGTAATGGAACTACAAGGGGAAAGAAAAAAGAACATTGAGCCCAGAAGGAAAAAAACTGCATGCGGTAATGATGAGCTGAAAACAAACAACGTAGCCCCTAAATAAAAACCAGATGGATTCAAAACTCAAATTAAGGAAGAAGAAAAATTGGCTTAAAATTATTCGTGAAAAATAAAAGAATCTATTTATAACTTCGGATCAAGAGACTATCAGTGTTTGACTCCACCAAATGTAGACGCTTTATTTTCCAAAGCAACTAGAACCCTATTAAGCTGAGAAGTCTCTCTGGCCTGAGAGACAGCGCCGGGAGGAGTGTTTGTATATGACTGACCCAGCTTTGATCCCTGGCACCTCATCCGGTCTCCAAAGCCCCACCAGAGAAATCTTTGGGCACAAAGCTAAGAGTGACCCTTGCCCAGCCAAGTGTGACCCAAAAGCAAAAAAAAGGGGGGGGGGCTGCAGAAACAAGAGACAAAAAGTAGGATTAGGGAGCCAGAGCAATAGCACAGCGGGTAGGGCATTTGTCTTGCATGCAGCCAACCCGGGTTCAATCCCTGACATCCCACATGGTCCCCAAGTCTGCCAGGAGTAATTCCTGAGTGCAGAGCCAGGAGTAACCCCTGAGCATCACTGGGTGTGACCAAAAAAAAAAATTAGGATGTGATGATTTTATTTTATTTTATTTGCTTTTTGGGTCACACCCAGCGATGCACAGGGCTTACTCCTGGCTCTGCACTCAGGAATTACCCCTGGCGGTGCTCAGGGGACCATATGGAATGCTGGGAATCGAACCCGGGTTGGCTGCATGCAAGGCAAACGCCCTACCCGCTGTGCTATCACTCCAGCCCCAGGATGTGATGATTTTAATCCATGAAACTAACAAAAACATAAAATGGGGGCTGGAGCGATAGCACAGCGGGTAGGGCATTTGCCTTGCACGCGGCCGACCCGGGTTCGATTCCCAGCATCCAATATGGTCCCCTGAGCACCGCCAGGGGTGATTCCTGAGTGCAGAGCCAGGAGTAACCCCTGTGCATCGCCGGGTGTGACCCAAAAAGTAGAAAAAAAAAACATAAAATGAAAAACATCAACACTCGGGGCTGGAGCGGTAGCACAGCGGGTAGGGCATTTGCCTTGCACACAGCCAACCCGGGTTCGATTCCTAGCATCCCACATGGACCTCTGAGCACCGCCAGGGGTAATTCCTGAGTGCAGAGCCAGGAGTAACCTCTGTGCATGGCCAGGTGTGACCCAAAAAGAAATATATTTATATATCAACACTTGGGAAGTTGGGTTCAAATCCAGGTACCCTGTGAGCCCCCCAAGTCTGCTTGTTATGAGACAGGAAACACTGTTGGGGGAGTGAGGGGCGTTCAGGGCCACCCAACAGGGCCAGGGCTTCCTCCTGACCCTGCACTCAGCGATGGCTCCTGAGTGCTCTACGGACCAGATGAGGTGCCGGGGGTTGAACTTGGGTCAGCTGCAAGCAAGGCAAATGCCCGCCCTGCCATTCTGTCCCCCGGCCCCAAGACGGGAAATAGGCCTTGCCCACGTGGAGTGAGGAGGGTGGGAATGAGAAGTCTCTGAGCTGGCGGCATCTCTTTTCCCGACAAACGGAAATCATCTTCCCAGCTCCGAGTGACTCTCCCTCGCCAGACACGCCGCAGGGGACCGTGGTGGCGCTGCTGCAGGTGACGCTTCTTTGCGGCATCAGCCTTCTGAGCACCGGAGACCGAGCACAGACCTCACTGCTATCTGGGGCCCGGGCTTCAGGAGGGTCGTTCCCATCCACAAGCCCACCCGTGTCCGGCCGAAACAGCACTAAACAGTGCGGTCTGCCTCATGCGACCCACCCCCCTGCCCAGCCTGCTTGCAGGGAAGCACGGAGGCGACCCCAGTGAGGGCCCGGGCCCAGCAGGCCCCTTTGGGGTGGGAGGGAGCAGAGCAGAGTAGGTCGGACCCTGGCCTCACACGCCCGCGCCGTGACAGCACGACTTGGCGGGCAGGCACAGGGCCCCTCGCCTTGGCCATCTGAGGTGGACAGCACAGAGACAGGACGGAGAGAGCACAGAGACAGGACGAAGAGAGCACAGAGACAGGACGGAGAGAGCACCACCGCTCTAGAGCGGGAGGCATAAGGCACTTGCTCTGCATGTGGGCTGGGACCCAGCACCCCATATGTTCCTCCGAGCCCAGCCGGGAGTGGCCCCTGAGGGCAGAGTCAGGAGGACGTGCTGAGCACCACGGGGTGTGGCCCAAAACACAGAACAAAACAAAAGTGTAGCTATGCACAAGCTCCTCATCATTCATTTCCGTGGGCCAACGCTGAGGTTTTCTTATTATTAGCCGGGTGGAAAGGGGGAAGCAAACTGGCAAGTTCCTTCTTTCTTTCGTTCTCCTTTCTTCCTTCCTTTCTTTCTTCTTCCTTCCTTCTTTTTCCCTCTCTTGGGCCACCCCCGGCAGTGCTCAGGGCTTCCCCCCGGCTCTGTGCTCAGGGATCACTCCTGGTGAAGGCTGGGGGGCTTCCTGGGAGCCGTCCGTGAAACGGGGTCCGCCATGTGCAGGACCAGACAAGAGCCTTCTGTTCTCTCGCTTGCTTCTTTCTTTTCTCCCTTTTTTTTTTTTTTTTTTTTTGCTTTTTGGGTCATACCCGGCGATGCACAGGGGTCACTACTGGCTCTGCACTCAGGAATCACCCCTGGCGGTGCTCAGGGGACCATATGGGATGCTGGGATTTGAACCGGGTCGGCCGAGTGCAAGGCAAATGCCCTACCCGCTGTGCTATCGCTCCAGCCCCTCTTTTCTCCCTCTATTGCTGGGTTTTGGTGTCTGGGGTCACTCCCAGAGGGTCTCGGGGCCGCTCCCTCTCTGCGCTGGGGTCATGGCAGTTCTGGGCACCAGAGCCAGGCCCTTCCCCGTGCCAGGCCTCCCAGCAGCTCTTGTCCTTGGGGCCTCCCAGGGGTGCACAGAGGGTCCGGGCCAGGGGCACAGAATGGGGAGCTGATGCCCCGCCTAAGGCTGGTGCAGTGAGTTGGGGAGGGCCCAGCGTGGGCCTGCGGGACGGGCGTGAGCCTGGCGTCCCTCGACTGTCCCTCGCCAACTGGGGCAGAGGTGGAGAAGTCCCCAGGCTGTGGGGGCCCCAAGGCAGATGCCGCCAGCCCCATGGACGCGGGAGGCGGCGCCGGGGCTTGAGTTGACTGTTCGGGCAGGGCTAAAGCACACCCCAGGGTGCTCAGGTCTTACTCCTGGCTCTGTGCTCCGGGATGACTTTCGGTGGTGCTGGGGAGGGGGCATGCAGAACTGGGGCTCAACCTGGGGTCAGGGGCAGGCAAAGCAATGCCTTAATCCTGGACTTTCTGAAGGGCTAGTTTTCACCCCTAAAGGGTGATTGGAGGTGACTGCCCCCCCCAAGAGAAGATGCCTCCCGCTGCTCCCCAGGCTAACCTAGGGCTTGGCGCAGGGACGGTGGGTGCTCCCGCGGGCACCATGCCCTTCAGCTCCAGGCCAGTGGCAGCAGGAGCACTAGACAAAGAGCTCCCAAGTTCTGCTTCAGCTGTTTGAATCTTCCACATCAGAGACGGTGCCAAGCCCCAGCCTGCGACTGGCCCAGCCTTTTTGGGGAACAGTACGGGTATTCCTTCGAAAACTAGAAATTGAGCCCCCGGCCGGAGAAAGGAAACAGCCAGAACCCTGCATGAGGGGAGAAAGGTCCCCAGACAGGCCGACAGAAACCTCAGGCCTCAATCCGCCCCTCCCGGCCCACACCCCTTCCCGCACTTCCTTAGCCCGAAGCTCAGCTCCGAGGACTCCAGCGCAGGAGACCTTGGTCCGGTTTAACTCAGTCAGTGGGCCAGGCTGAGAACAGTTGCTGCCAAGGACTCGACGGGAAGAAACTTTTCCTGAAGACAACAGCCTTAGCAGGACCTGGGGGGGGGGGGGGCGAGAGCCGCAACCTTCCAAGTTCAATTCTTTTTTTTTTTTGCTTTTTGGGTCACACCCAGCGATGCTCAGGGGTCACTCCTGGCTCTGCACTCAGGAATTATCCCTGGCCGTGCTCAGGGAACCATATGGGGTGCTGGGAATCGAACCCGCATCAGCCGCGTGCAAGGCAAACGCCCTACCCGCTGTGCTATCGCTCCAGCCCCCCAAGTTCAATTCTTCACAGAATAGGCTCAGAATGTCTGCAGAGCTAAGGTAACAATGCAAAACTACGGAACCCGAGGCTCCAGGGGCGAAGGCGCTGCCTGACACACGCCCAACCAGATTCCATCCCCAGAGCCACTCTGGGTCCCCAGAGCACCGCCAGGAGTGAGCCCTGAGCACAGAGCCAGGAGTGAGCCCAGAGCCCAGAGCCAGGAGTGAGCCCTGAGTTCCGTTGGGTGTAGCCCCCAAACCCCAAAAGTGAAAATTTAAAGTAGATTTTATCGGTGAGCAACGGGGTGACAGTGACAGTGACAGTGATACGGTAGATTTTATTGACCAGTTCTACTTATAGCCCCAGAAGAGCACACAGCAAGTTGGGCGGGGCCAGCGGAGTAATGCTGAGGGTCAGAAGACCCTCCCTCACAGACCCAGGACATGGGCCATGCGGCTCCCAAAGAGGGCATTCTTTTTTTGGGAGTCACCATGAAATGCAATTACAAAGCTTTCATGATCCAGTTTCGGTCACACAATGTTCCAACACCCATCCCTCCACCAGTGTACATTTCCCAGCACCAATATCCCAAACCCCATATCCCTCCTGCCACCCCCCCGCCTGTATGACAGGCACTTTTCTTCTCCCTCTCTCTCTCTCATCCTCTCTCCCTCTCTCTCTCTCATCCTCTCAGTCTCCCTCTCTCTCTCCCTCTTTTTCTCACTCCCTCTCTCTCTCCCTCTCTCTCTCCCTGTCTCTCTCCCCCTTTGTCTCTCCCTCTCCCTCTCTCTCTCCCTCCTTCTCTCTCCCTCCCTCTCTCTCTCCCTGTCTCTCTCCCCCCTTTGTCTCTCCCTCTCCCTCTCTCTCTCCCTCCTTCTCTCTCCCTCCCTCTCTCTCCCTCTCCCTCTCTCTCTCCCTCCTTCTCTCTCCCTCCCTCTCTCTCCCTCTCCCTCTCTCTCCCTCCCTACCTCCCTCTCTCTCCCTCCTTCTCTCTCCCTCTCTCTCTCTCCCTGTCTCTCCCTCTCCCTCTCTCTCCCTCCCTTCCTCCCTCTCTCTCTCCCTCCTTCTCTCTCCCTCTCTCTCTCTCCCTGTCTCTCCCTCTTTCTCTCTCCCTCTTTCTCTCTCTCTCTCTCTCTCTCTCTCTCTCTCTCTCTCTCTCTCTCTCTCTCTCTCTCTCTCTCTCTCTCTCTCTCTCTCTCTCTCCTCTCAGCCACTCTGGTTCGCAATGCAGACACTGAGAGCCATCGCGTTTGGTCCTCTACCCACTCTCAGCGCACATCTCCCATCCGAGCGGTCCAAGGAGGCATGCTCGCTTGTGGTTGGCTAGCTTGAATCCCATGGACTAGAGGGGGAGACATGCCCTGGAGTGAGGACTGTGTAGGTTGTGGCTGGTTCCCATCAGGACGCTCTCCCGCTGGGGGGCAGAGCAGGGACCAGCTCGGGAGCACGGGCCGTGTGACCCAGCGTGACAAGGCACTCGGGGAATGGGAGACCCTGGGGATAGAGCGTCATCCTGGGCGGGTGCCTGTCCACTGGGACAAAGAATCTGACCAGAAGAGTGTCCTTTCCCTGAAGAACGTCCTTGACACCCTCGTAAAACAGATGAGCCATAGATTGAGAAATTTGTTTCTCAATTCTCAATTCTCTCCCATATCTGGGTATCACATAGTCTTGATTCTCTTTCTTTTCCAAAAAAAGAAAGTTTATTCTAATAAGTGATTAAATAATCATTTTGAGTAGAAGGTCAACGCTGGAAAATCAGAGACTACAAAGATATTCCAGGAAAAAAAAAATTGAATGAATACAGCAGGAAATGTAAAGAGTGTCAGAAAGTTCCCAATGTGATCCCCGTCTTTAAATATCTCAAAGTTCCTTAAGGAAGAGCTTCATAGGCTGATACCAGGAACAGTAGTGATGAAATTCATAAAAATAATGTAACCAAGTGGGACCCGATATGTAGCATGGGGGTTCAGGCACTGGCCTTGTATACAACCAATCCAGTTTGGCCCTCATATGTCCCCAAACAGCCCCAGGAGAGATTCCTGAGCACAGAGCCAGGAGTAAGCCGTAAGCATAGTCAGATGTGCACGCCATGCGCCCCCCCCAAAAAAAAATTTACCATCCAACTAGTGAGCAAAATTCCAGGTCAGCTTTCCAGGTGAGGGGATGTGTTTGTCCAGTGGAGCGATAGAACAGTGGGTAGGGCGTTCACCTTGCTCTCGGCCGACCTGGGTTCGATTCCTCCGCCCCTCTCGGAGAGCCCGGCAAGCTACCAAGAGTGTCCCACCCGCACGGCAGAGCCTGGCAAGCTAACCGTGGCGTATTTGATATACCAAAAACAGTAACAACAAGTCTCACAATGGAGATGTTACTGGTGCCCGCTCGAGCAAATTGATGAGCAATGGGATGACAGTGACAGTGATAGTATTTTTGCTGGGGAACAGGGGTTGGGTCACTCCCAGTGCTCAGGGCGTACTCCTGGTTCTGTGCTCAGGGATCATACCTGGCAAGGCTCAGAGATCACCTGGGGTGCTGGAGATCAAACGCGGGTCAGTAAGACAGGCGCCCTCCCCAGTGTGCTGACTCTCTGACCCCGGGCCTGGCACCCAGCAGGTCCAGGTCTATCCCTGCCCTGGCATGGCATGGCCCCGAGCACCAGGGAGAACAGGCCCTGAGCACAGAGCAAGGAGCAGGCCCTGAGCACAGAGCAAGGAGCAGGCCCTGAGCACTGCTAGGTGTGACCCACAACCCAAAAATAAAGCCAAACTAGAAAACAAAATATGAAATTGAATTGGATGTCCCTTGGCTTTTTGTTAACATTCATCTAAATATTGAGGCTCTGATACGTTTAAGCTATAGATTTCACATTTCACAATTGGATTTCAAAACATATATTTCAAGTGTTCGCAGATGTTGCAGTTCAAAAACTCAAATTTAAGATTCATTTTCTGGCAGTAGTAAATATATATAATGTATTTTTTAAGAATTCGCAGAACCCTTCAGAACAGTTTTGAGTAATGTCAAGGAAAAACCATGATTTCATGTTTTAACTGGTCTGATTAATGACAGTCACAGATGGAGTACAACAGAGAATTAACCTGTTTATTACCATCTAAATAAACAAAGTACATTTTAAATAAACTAACGGGTAGTCTAGAATATGGCCAAATGGTAAAAACCATCTCCAAGCCCTATTTTTAAATATTTGACCTAAGTGGAAAATAAGAAGCAAAAGCCTGGCCCCGACCCAAGTGTGTCTTGGGCTCTTGTGTTTATTTACTAACTCCACACAGAAACTTTCATCTCAGGAATCCCAACTTAATGCTAAAAAATCTTTGAAAATAACCAGAGGCAGATATACTGCAAGTTCTCCTCCAAGAGCTCAGCCTGGAGAGAGTTCCAAGGACGGGGAGCACAGGCTACGCATGGAGGAGCCCCGGGTTTGGTCCCCAGAACTAACGCTGCCCTTCACTAGCGCTGATAAAAGCTACCTCCAAACACCACGTTGAAAGGAGTTTCCAGCACTGTTATACACAACAGGAAGAAGGAGGAAGGAAGGGAGAGAGGGAAGGAGGAGGGGGGAGGGAGGGGGAGAGAGAGAGAGGGAAGGAAGGAAGGAAGGAAGGAAGGAAGGAAGGAAGGAAGGAAGGAAGGAAGGAAGGAAGGAAGGAAGGAAGGAAGGAAGGGACGGAGGGAGGGAGAGGAGGAGGGAGGGAGGGAGGGAGGGAGGGAGGGAGGGAGGAGGGAGGGAGGGAGGGAGGGAGGGAGGGAGGGAGGGAGGGAGAGAAGGAGGGGAGAGAAGGAGGGGAGAGAAGAAGGAGAGAGAGAAGGAAGGGAGGGAGGAGGAAGAGAAGGGAAGGGAAGAGGAGATGAGGGAAGGAAGAGACTGTAAAAGAGCAAAATAAAAACAGAAAAAAAGGCCCCAAATACAGAAGTTCTAGGTCCTCTCTCTCCCCCAGCCCGTGGGGCAGCACGGGAGATGCTGCGGAAAAGCGCGGCAATGCTGCCATCTGCTGTCTGGGTGCGGCATTACCAGTTGCTAGGGGGGGCCGGGGGCTTCTTTTTTTCTTTTTCTTTTTTTTCTTTTTTCTTTTCTTTTTTTTTTTTTTAATTTTTTTAAATTTTATTGAATCACCGTGAGATAGTTCCAAGGCTTTCATGTTTAGGTTACAATCTCACAATGATCAAACACTCATCCTCCACCGTGCACATTCCCCACCACCAATATCCCCGGATATACCCCCCTTTCCCACCCTCCCCTGCCTCCATGGCAGACAATATTCCCCATACTCCCTCTCTACTTTTGAGCATTATGGCTTACAACACAGACACTGAGAGGTCATCATGTTTGGTCCATTATCTACTTTTGGCATGCATCTCCCATCCCAACTGGTTCCTCCAGCCATCACTTTCTTAGTGATCCCTTCTCTATTCCATCTGCCTTCTCTCCTCCACTCATGAAGCAGTCTTCCAGCTATGGGGCAATCCCTCTGGCCTTGTATCTACTGTCCTTGGGTGTCAGCCTCATGTGATGTTATTTTATACTCCACATATGAGTGCAGTCCTTCTATATCTGTCCCTCTCTTTCTGACTCATTTCACTTAGCATGATACTCTCCATGTCTATCCACTTATAAGAAAATTTCATGACTTCATCTCTCTAACAGCTGCATAGTATTTCATTGTGTAGATGGACCAGAGTTTCTTTAACCAGTCATGTTTTAGGAAGGGCCGGAGCTTTCACGGGGCAAGGGGCGCTGGGGGTTCCGGATGAGAACCGGGGGGTTCTCGGAAAGGCAGAACTGGGAGAGTAACAGTATACACTCCCCCAACCCACCACAGCAGCCTCGGAGATGAATGCTCTAGGCACGAGAAAAGGGAGAATGGGCCCTCCCCAGCAGGGGCCCCCCAACCCGCAGGGACCCAGAGAGAAAGCTGGGGGGTCCGGGCGCTCACCCAGACCAGAGCACGCCTGAGTTCAGTGCCCAAATGCCAGCAAGGCATGGTGGGGTTTTGTTGTTTTGGCTTAGTTTGGGCCACTCCTGGCTGTGTCCAAGGCTGACTCCTGGTTCAGTGCTCAGGAATGGCTCCCGGAGGTGCAGAGGGCGCATGCCGGGGAGGACCCCAGGGAGGGCACGTGCAGGGCGCCCCTCCCTGCCGCACTATCCCTGGGCCCCGCCTTTTCCACGTGGTCTGTAAACCCTAGTCAGCCACCAGAGGACCGATGGCCCTGACAGCAGGTGTGACGTGCCTTTTGCTCAGGGTTACGCACTCTGCGGGCTAACCAGGAGTGACCCGTATATAAACATTTAAAAACAGGGTCAAATAAATAAATTAATTAATAGATAAAAACAGGGCCAGAGAGGTTGTTCAAGAGGGCTTGGACGTGGCTGGGTCAGCCAAGACCTGGTTCAAATCCCCAGCACCACACATGGTCCCTGAGCACCGCCGGGTAGAGCCCCCAACCCACAAAAATAAACAACAAGAAACAAGTCGATTTCCCAACTCTTGCCTGTGTCCAGTGCTTCGGGGGTCCAGCCTCAGGCACCCCGAGGTCACCAGCTGAGGAAACAGAGGTCGCGAGGGCCAGGAAACCAGCCACTAGGCTTCCCTTCCTCCAGAGCAGAGACAGACCCCGCAGCCCCCTGGGTGCAGAAATACCTGCACCCCCACACGCGGGCTGGGACCCCACAAGCCACATACCACAACCACCACCTCACCACACACCACCACGGCGCCAAGGCCAGAGCCTCTGGCAGCCCAGATGGCAGACCTGGGGGTCAGGCAGGTCAGGGCCATCAGCCCTGGGGGTAGGGAATGGTCAGGGCCATCAGCCCTGGGGGTCAGGAATGGTCAGGGCCATCAGCCCTGGGGGTCGGGAATGGTCAGGGCCATCAGCCCTGGGGGTCGGGAATGGTCAGGGCCATCAGCCCTGGGGGTCGGGAATGGTCAGGGCCATCAGCCCTGGGGGTCGGGTACGGTCAGGGCCATCAGCCCTGGGGGTCAGGCCGGTCAGGGCCATCAGACCTGGGGGTCGGGAATGGTCAGGGCCATCAGACCTGGGGGTCGGGAATGGTCAGGGCCATCAGACCTGGGGGTCGGGTACGGTCAGGGCCATCAGAACGGAGAGCTGGGCCTGGTCAGTACCATCGGAACTGGGAGGCCAGGCCCGTGGGTGCTCCGAGCGAGCCTCTGTGAGAAGCAGCCCGAGCGATCAGGCCAGGGCTTGCCCCGGGAAGGCCCGAACTGCAGGGAGACACAGCGGAGGGCGTGTCCCCAGGGACCGGGGCCTGGCCACAGCAGGGTCCTCTCCACACAGCGGCTAGCGCTGAGAACGAGACTGTGGATGGAATTGGGCTGATGCCGGGAGCCGCCAGGGAGGCAAGGCCAGTACTGGGCGGTCACCCCAGGGTGGCGGCAACTGGCCGGAAAGGAAACCAAGCTCCTGAACTTGTGAGACACCAGCAGCGACGAGACGGCACGAGCCGTGACCACCCCGGACCCAGCTTCGGTCCCCTGAGCAGTCAGGAGGAAGCCAAGAGCACAGCGGTGTCACCCACCTCCCCGCTCAATAGAAACATCATGAAATTCCCACGGGACGGGGGAAGGGTTTGTCTCGGGTGGCAGACACTGGGACTTCGGTGCTGGAGGGACAGTGAATTGCGGAGTCACTGTAAACCAGCAAGTCAGTTCGGATGAGTTTCGAGTCTGATGCTTCCTCCCCGACCGCCCGCATGGGCGTGGCCCTCCGGGGGTGACCGTTGAACAGACCGAGCGATAGTCTGGGTTATGTTCGAAGATGCTGTAACTTGGCGATCCGGCCCAGGAAAGCCCCCAGCACCTCCGCAGTGAAGTCACGAGCGCTGCCTTTGGGGGCGCAAGAGCAAACTTTCAACCACACACTAACCATGGCCTCCTCGAGCAGGGAGAACAGTCATGCATGACGCTTCTTGCTCAGCACACACGCAGACTCCAGGCCTCCATCAGTGGGGGACAGGCGTAACAATCAAACCCCACACTCGACCAGCGAGTGGGGCGCTTGCCTTGCATGCAGCCAACCCGGTTCCATCTCCAGCACCCCACATGGTCCCCTGAACGCAGAGCCAGGAGTCAGCCCTAGCACCGCTGGGTGTGGCCCACAAACAACAAAAAAGGAGGAGGAGTGAGGAGGAGGAAGAGGAGGAGGAGGAGGAGGAGGAGGAGGAGGAGGAGCTGAAAGGGGGCACATAATGCGGGGGACCCTGAGAACAGCATCAGAAAACAGTCCAGAGGTCAAGAAAAGTGCCCGTGTGACGGAAGGTTGGGAACAGGCTGGTGGGAGGGAAAAGCACGGACAAGCACAGAATCGGCCGAAATGGGCCTGTTGACGCGTTCCCGGCAAGGGTCCCGGGGCCCAGGAGGCCAGTGAGGTCTCGGAGGGTTTAGTGAAGCACAGCGCTGGGCTGTGGAGGAAGCGCAGGTGGGGGGAGGCTGGTGCAAGGGCTTTCCAGCAGGTGCCAGAACTCTAACGGCAGTAAGAAATCCCAGGCGGGGAACAGGAAATCCTGGGCACTAATTCCTGGGCGACTAGGAATCCCTGGGTGGTGGTTTTCTGAGCTCACGTACTCACCAGTGATTTCAAGGGAGCCTTTGGCCTGAGCCCCTGGGCCCACCCAGACCCAATATCGCACAGGCAGGCTGGGGGGTGGGAGGGCAGCGAGGGGCATTGATGGAAGGAAGAGACATCGGTAAGGGGACAGGTGTTTCTTCTGCTGTTTCTTTGCTGCTCTGAGCAAAGGGTTACCTGGAACCGTCTTGTTTCCTGCTTCAGGATTCAAACCTGCAACTCTTTAGGGGCCCCGGGGTGATACCTTCATGTTCCACACATGTCTGGGGCCAGGATCAATCCCAACACCGCAGACTCCTGAGCACTGTGAATGCAACTCTGGAGACAACGCAGTGCTTAGAGGTCACCCAACACTAAGCTCGACTTCCAGAACACCCAACATTTCGACGTGGTTCATTTCAATGGAGTTCATTGCTGCATTCACATGTGTACGTGTACCTGTGCATGCCTGTGTGTGCGTATGTGTGTGCATGTGTGCCTGCATGTGTGCATGTGTGCATGCATATATGCATGCATGTGTGCATATGTGTGTGCATGAGTATGTGCATGTGTGCACATGTGTACATATGTATGTATATTTGTGCATGTGTGGGTGTATGCCTGCGTACATGTGTGCACATGTGCATGCATGTGTGCATGCATGTGCGTGTGTGCATGTGCATGTGTGTGCAAGTGTGTACGTATGTGCATGTGTGTGCATGCATGTGTGCATACATTATGCATGTGTGCACACGTGTGAGTGCATGCATCCACAGTGCTCCACATCAGTGATTCTCAACCTTTCCCTGTGTTTAGAAACCATGTCCTGAAGTGCTCAGAGCTTACTCCTGGCTCTGTGCTCTGGGGTCACTTCTGGCAGGGACCACACGCAGTGCCCAGAAGGGAACAGGGGTCAGCGGCAGGGAAGGCCAGCACTCTGCCCTGTACTGCCTCCAGTCCCACCTTCCACCATTTCCTTCCTCTTCTCCACCGTCCATCCCACCACCTTATCTCATGCTGTGTTCCCATTTTTTCACCTGTAGTCTCCTTCACTCAACTGACAACAGCACTCTACATTCCCGAGTACCCACGAGCACCCACACACATGTGAACATGTGAGCACTGGCCCTGGGTACTCACGTGTCCACAAGTCAGTTCACTGTCTAAAGCCAACCACAGACCCGGTGGTTCTGTCACACACACATACACACACACACACACACACACACACACAAACACACACACACCACATACCCCTAATCACGAGTCTTCTCTCCCTGATGACTGTTAGATTTTTTTTTTCTTGCTTTTTTTGGGTCACACCCAGCGATGCTCAGGGGTTACTCCTGCTCTACACTCATGAGTTACTCCTGGCGGTGCTTGGGGAACTATATGGGATGCCGGGGATTGAACCCAGGTCGGCCGCGTGCAAGGCAAACGCCCTCCCCGCTGTACAATTGCTCCGGCCCCAAAAGACTATTTTTCAACTCAAATCTAGAAGTGCCATGAATTTAAGTTTTTCTACATTTCAGTCTCCAACAACAGAAGGAAAACTGTCAACGGTGGGCCAGATGGCTAGCTCTGTGGCTCGAAGCTCAGGCCTTGCACAAAAGCCAAGACTTGATCCCCAACAATGCAGCCCCCCGAGTGCAGCCAGGAGTGACCCCCAATCATTGAGCCAGGAGTATCCCCCGAGCTGCCAACTGTGGCTCATAAACAATTAAGATATTTTAAAAACTTGGGAAATGTTTTGTTACTAAATATGTTTTACAGAAGACATCTTGGTGGGGGCTGGAGCAATAGCACAGCGGGTAGGGCGTTTGCCTTGCACGCGGCCGACCCGGGTTCGATTCCCAGCATCCCATATGGTCCCCTGAGCACCACCAGGGGTAATTCCTGAGTGCAAAGCCAGGAGGTAACCCCTGTGCATTGCCGGGTGTGACCAAAAAAAAAAGAAAACACCTTGGATCGAAGAGATAGCTCAAGGAGTAAGGCACATTCCTGGCAGGGGTCAGGGCCCGTTGAACCCTGGCCCTGGATGGCCCCCAGCACTGTCCAGTGAGTGGCCCTGGTGGTCGCCCAGGGAAGGGATTATGAAAAACAATTCAAAGCTTTCTGACCTGGATCGGGGCAATAGTACAGCGGGTAGGACATTTGCTTCACAAACAGCTGATCCAGCTCCATCCAGGAGGAACCCCTGAGCATTGCTCAAGAACCATGAAATATATCAGAAAACACAGGCCAGAGAGAAAGCTACACACACACACACACACACACACACACACACACACACACACACACACACACACACACACACAAAACCGAGTTAGAATCCGCCTGGAACAGAGGACTTGCTCCCGAGTAAGAAACCATTGGCTCAGGCAGAAAGGCAGCACCCTGGCCGCAAACTAGGCTGCCTGGGGCCTGGGCCCTACGCTGGGGGGCTGGCACCCACGAGCAGCACCCATATCCTTGCCAGGCCCTGAGGCGTCTCTCTTGGACACTTATGCAACCCATTTCTGTGGTTCCAGGGCACGATTTCACCTGAGTGTTTGTATTTCTCCCTGGAGAAAACTCAGATGCACAACTACTTCCGACTCAGGATGATGCAATTTCACGGTTAAGTTACATCTGTATTTATGACAAAACGAAAGACAGTGGCTAGCTACTGTGTAACGTGAACAAAAGGACCATTAGAGGACCGTGTGTGTGTGTGTGTGTGTGTGTGTGTGTGTGTGTGTGAGAGAGAGAGAGAGAGAGAGAGAGCTAGAATCAAAGGCTGGTCCCACAGATGCAAGGCCTGCACTCGCCAGTGAGTCACGTTCCTGGCCAAAATGATTTTCTGTGGGGGAGAATCAAGGAATGGAACCCAGGCTCTCACACACACAAGATAAGTGCTTCATAGCTAAGCTATATCCCCAGCCCATCCACTGGGTGTCAGCTACCAGAAATTACTTACGAAAAGAGGATTACTTACAAAAAGAGAAATTTTCCATAGAAAACCTTAGTATTTCCCTTGGAAAGTGAATTTTTTTTTTAATTGTTAGTTTTTGGTTTTGATTTTGGGGCCACACCTGGAGATGCTCAGGGGTTACTCCTGGCTCTGCACTCAAGAATCAGTCCTGGCACTGCTTGGGGAACCATATGGGATGCCAGGATGGAACCCAGGTTGACCGCGTGCAAGGCCAACGCCCTCCCTGCTGGACTATCCCGCTGGCCCCTGGAAAGTGAATTTAATATTTTACTGCTATACAGTAGACCAAAACAGTGACCAGATTTTATGGGAGTGCAGCAAAGCAAAATGAGCCAGGCTCCCTCGCGAGCCCTACAGCCGTGTGATGCCATGCACTTAAGGTTTTACAATGACAGTTACAGCCTCCCAGCCGCTGGCGCTCTTGGAAGAAGATACTCAAAAAGATGACATCATACAAAGCATTTAATATTCTAAACAGTCGCCCAATAACAAAATTTTAACACAAGAAATTGACTCGAAGCATTAAACTCTGTCCATCAAAGCCCTGAAAGAACTACATTAAGGAATTGTACAACGCGGGGCTGGCGCGGCTACGCGAGAGGCCACAGCCGCGGGGGGCGTTCCCGCGCACGGCTCCCGCCTCACTTCTTACAAGCCTTGTACCGCTCCGTGACATTCTCCCAGTTGATGACATTCCAAATCGCTTTCAGGTAATCGGGCCGGACGTTTTTGTACTGCAGGTAGTACGCGTGCTCCCACACATCGATGCCCAGCAGCGGAATAAGGCCTGTAGGAAAGAGAACCGTGGGTTTCATGGCATCCTCTCGGGAGACACAGACAGCGCGGAACTGGGACGCAGCCGGAGTCGGCCTTCCCCACAGCCTCCCCCACCTGCCCGCTTCTTGTAAAAAGAGAAAATCTGCCTAAGTAAAGACAGCCTACCCACTGCTGCCGAGATGTGACCCCGGGGGCCGAACGCGAGTGCGGCTCCTCCGCAGCTGCACGAGCATGAATCCAGACCCAGCTGAACCAACTTCAACATGGGCAGTTCCTTGCAGATTGTCTCCAGCCAGAGAACTAAGCCTCGACCCCATGCCCGCCCGGGAGGGGAAAGGTATCTCTCTCTCTCGCCTGTCCCTTCCAGGGGATGAAGGGCGTGGGGACCGCCATATTATGACGACCACAGATGGGGTTTACAAGCTTGCAATGATCGAATATCCGGAAGAAATCTCCCTGGACTTAGTTGTTAAAGTACAGAAATCCAAAACCTCATTTCTCTTCACAACAGGTCTGACTCTAGTGGGGTGCTCCTAACAATAATGGTGAGGTTTGTGTTGAAATATTGAATGTAACCAAAATAAATAGAAAATAAAGTGAAATTTATCAGTTACAAGGTGGGGGGGGGCGGGGGGGCGGGATGGGAGGTGTACTGTGTTTTTTATGTTTTTTTTTCTTCGGTGGTGGGATATGGGCACTGGTGAAGGGATGGTTGTTTCAGCATTGTATGACTAAGACTTAAGCCTGAAAGCATTGTAATTTTCCACATGGTGATTCAATAAAATAAAATTTAAAAAAAAAAAAGACAGCCTATTTAAATACTCTACACGGTGCTCTCTGGGCGGGCAGGGGAGACATGGGGGGCGGGGGGGTGACTCGGGGGCTGTGAGAGTAAAAACAATTCAAGCAGAACTGCAAAATGAAAGATGAAGTCCAAGGGGCCGCACAGACAGAGCAGGAGGTGAGGGTCCTGGCCGGCACGCAGCCAACAGAGGTTCAAATCCCCTCACCAGAAATGGCGCCCCCTGGGGCTGGGTCGACAGCACAGCGGGGAGGGCGTTTGCCTTGCACGCGGCCCACCCGGGTTCGATTCCTGGCATCCCATATGGTCCCCCTAGCACCGCCAGGAGTAATTCCTGAGTAGAGAACCAGGAGTGACCCCTGAGCATCGCCGAGTGTGACCCAAAAGGAAAAAAAAATTTGAGAACTGGCACCCCAGCACCTCCAGGGGTCATTTCTGAGCAGACCCTGGAAACCCCTGAGCATCACCCTGTGATCCCTGAACACAGAGCCAGGACTCCGCCCTGAGCAACACCAGTTTGGGCCAAAAAATAAAAATGATTTTTTTTTTTTTAAAACAAAACATTCATGGAGGAAACCGCTCCCCGGGGAGACGCACACCGGGATGAGCAGGTGCGGGGCCGCCGCACGGAAGCACAGTGTGAGATGGCGCCACGGGCTGCCTGTCAGCAAGCGCCCGGCTCCAGCTGACGCCCACCTCAATGGGCCTCTCCAGGCGGGGCCCGGCCAGCCACCCCCGAGCCACCCAGTGCCCCAGCTCTCTGGGGCCCTCCCAGACCTGCTGCCCCCAGGCCGCAGGGCCGCTCACTTTGCAGGGAGAGCCACCGCTTAGACTGGGCAACGCTCAGGCTCGATTCGGGAAGAGTCCAGCAGAGAGGGAGCAGACAGGAGGAGGGAGCAACAGTGGCCGGAAGTAGGGTGCTGGACAGTCAGCCTGGGCCCCCAGGAAGATCAAAGTCACGGCAAGGGGCCGGAGAGACAGTACAGCGGGGAGGGCGTTTGCCTTACACACGGCCGACCCAGGTTCTATTCCCAGCATCCCATATGGTCCCCCAGCACCGCCAGGAGTAAATCCTGAGTGCAGAGCCAGGAGTTATTCCTGAGCATCGCCAGGTGTGACCCAAAAAGAAAAAACAAAAAACCAAAGTCACAGCAAAACGCCGGGTCACTCAGGGCTACTTCCCAGGGGGGCTTCTCCTGCCTGCTGAACAGAGGGGGGCGTGGGCCGCCTCTTCACATACCCTGGCACAGTCTGAAGCCTGAGCTGGAGCCTACCTCTGACCCACACCCAGCCCGTTCGTCTCCGCTCTGGCTGTTGGTTAAACTTTGGCCTCTCTGAACGCCCAGGTTCAAAGTGTTGGGGTTCACGCCTGGCTCACAGGGCTGCACACGCCTCACACACACCCCTGCCCGCCCACCCCCCTGGGTCCAGCACAACACCCCCGCCCCGTGACTGACCGGTCGTCCCCTGCAGGGGGTCCTGGTTGGCGCAGGCGGCGATCTGCAGGCGGCCCTGCTCCTTGTTGAAGCCGAGCCAGCCCCAGCCGGAGCCCTGCACGCCCACGGACACGGCGGTCAGCTTCTCCTTGAATTTGTCGAAGGAGCCGAAGTCCCGCTTGATGGCCTCCAGCAGCTCCCCTGCGGGAGAGACCCCGGCACGGCCACGGGTGAGACGGCAACCGCCAGCCCACGCGCCGCCTCGTCTGCTGAGACACGTGTGTGTATGTGTGTGTGTGTGAGAGAGAGAGAGTGTGTGTGTGTGAGAGAGAGAGTGTGTGTGTATGTGTGTGTGTCTGATGGGGGAGGCAGGGCCCCCCAGCCACTGCTCACTCTCTCCATCAGGAAGAAGGAATCTGCAGTGCACGTGTGTGTGCACGCGCGTGTGGAGAGAGTGAGAGTGAGTGTGTGTGTGTGTGTGTGTGTATGTCTCACTGCTCTCTCTCCATCAGGAAGGCGGCGTCTGGGGCCGGAGAAAGAGCAGTAGACAGGGTCGCTGGCCTGCATGCAGCTGAGGGATTCCAGTCAAGAATGATCCCTGAGCGCAGAGGCAAGAGTGAGCCCTGAGCACTTCCGGGGTGGCCCCAAGAGACAAAAAACAAAGAAATATCTTCTATTTGCTCTGTGTTTCGGTTTGGGGGTCACCCCCAGCAGTGCTCAGGGCTGACTCCTGGCGGGCTTATCCCGGGGCCTTCCACACCCACCCCGCCTTGCAATCTCTCTGGCCACACACAAGGCGCATGCTCAGCCCTGGGGCCACCGCCGGGGGCCGCACTAGCTTTCCCTCTGACCCACACTGATGTCTAAGCCTATCTTTTCTGCCTCTACTTAAAAATAAAATATGACAGCTGTTGGGACTGGGCGAGAGCACAGCGGGAAGAGGGCATCTGCCTTGCACACGGCCCACCGGGGTTCAACCCCCGGCATCCCATAGGGTCCCCTGCGCCCTGCCAGGAGTGATCCCTCAGTGCAGAGCCAGGAGTAAGTCCTAAGCACTGCCAGGTGTGGCCCCTAAAAATAAAATTAGGGCTGTTGTTTAGTTCTTCCAAAGATGCCTACGTTTTCCTTATCATTTCCTGTATCGTTTTCAAAAGAACAGTATCACTATGCATCATTTTAAAAGGATGATGCTGCTTTATTACTGCACTAGGGTCTATCTGGAGGGCGATAGTCCTCTTAGCCTGTGGCAACACGGTATGTAATTCTGTTTACCTGACGGGCGGCAGGCGTGCTACACGCCTCTTGGGGAACACGCTCCCAGGCTGAGCAGGTCACGCAGGCAGGCAGGCCCCACACACGCCTCGCGTATCCCACTGGCTCACACCACCCCGAGACACCAGCACAGCGCAGGGATGAAACCCGCTTTCCGTGGCACCGACATCCAGGTCACCCACCAGCCTTCAGCGTGGCTGGGGGGACGGTGCGAAGGCTGGAGCACGAGTCCCGGCCACACCCGGCCCCCATCCCACAGGACACAACCTCCAAGCCCTTAGTAGCCCCTGAACACCACCAGGTGTGGCCAAAGCACAAGAAAGCAGCCGCGGCCTGGGAATCAGTGAACACAGACACTGTCTGGAAGGCCCGACTGCCCGGGACAAGCGGCCCTGGCCACCGAGAGCGGGCCGCTGATGACGGTCGCAGCGCAGTCAGCCCCCCCACCTCCCCCGGGGGCCACACCTGGCAGTGTTGGGAGGACCGGGTGATGGGGGGGATGAACCGGGGCCAGCCGTGTGCGAGGCCTGAGCCCTGCCTCGCGCTCTGCTCCTGCCAGGGAGGCTGACCAGGGTCCATGGGACGCGGGGCAGAGGCTTCCCGACCGTCAGGCGCCTTTCCACCAACGGTGGGCATCGGCCGTGCGGATGGGGACCCTGCCTCGGTGGGTCCTTAGTCCCTGACACAGACCCTCCCACCAACTCTCCCAGTGACGGGAGACCCACAGGGCATCCGGGTTCCCATTCTCCGGGTCTCTGCCGTTTTGTCTGTGGGCCACACCAGCTAGTGCCCAGGGCTTAGTCGGGGCCGACATGCAGGAATCTGCCATCGGCTGTTGGCTAAGGCCTGGACGGCAGCACAGCGGAGGGGGCGGGGAGCGGGGAGAGGTGCTTCTTTCCACGTGGCTAACCGGAGTTCAATCCCCAGCATCCCCTTCGGTCCCTGAGCACTGCCAGGAGTGAAACTTTCCCCCCCGCCTTTTCCTTTTTTGGGCCATACCCAGCGGTGCCCTCAGCCACGTGACTGGGAGGAAATGCCCCAATTGCCAAATCCGCCAGCCGGCCGCTTCTCACTTCCGGCCACGCTGGCTCAGGGCCAGTTAGGTACCTGGTCACCGGACACTGACAACCAAGAACCGAGCAGTAGGGGCTGGACACAGAGCACAGGGGGCAGGGCGTCCCCCCACCCAGGGTTAACCCCACCCACCCAGTACCGCCTATGGGCCCTTAAGCGTGGCCGGGGTCATCCTGAGCACACAGCCAGGAATAGCCCGAGCACTGCCCGCTTTTGTGCTTTTGGTGGTGTGGTTTTTGTTTTTGGGCCACACCCAGTGGTGCTCAGGGCTTACTCCTGGCTCTGTGCTCAGGGATCACTCAGGAGGTGCTCAGGGCACCATATGGGGTGCCAGAGATCAAACCCAGGTCAGCTCGTGCAAGGCAAGAGCCCTGCCCGGTACACTCTCGCCCTGGCTCCCGGAAAACGATTAAAATAAGAACTCACTGAAATATGGTGTGGATCCTCCTCTCCCCCACACTTCCCCTGCTCTGTCCCCCCTGACCTGCTCCATCCTCCCCCTGCCCTGCTCCGTCCTCCCCTCCCCTGCTCCGTCTCCCCTGCCCTGCTCCGTCCTCCCCCCCTGCCCTGCTCCGTCCTCCCCCTCCCCTGTTCCGTCTCCCCTGCCCTGCTCCGTCCTCCCCTCCCCTGCACCCTTTCTCCAGCTGCCTTCACTGCTGGCCCTGAGGAACAGGCGTCAGGGCACCTCAGAGAGAACTAAGGCAACAGGAAAATGGCCCAAACTCACGTTAAGACCGAAGCTTCGGTACCCACCTTTGGGCTCCCCGCCTCCATTCGGGCTCAGGTTTGTCCAGAAGATGGTGTGGTTGATGTGGCCTCCGCCGTTGAACCTGAGTGCGGGCTGCAGGGCCACCTGCGTGGTGACGTCACCTGGAGGCAAAGCGGAAACGGGGTTGAAGCTTCCCCTGACCACTCGGGGCCACCGTCCTCTCGGCACCACGCCAGGTCACCCCTCGGCCTCCAAAAGAGGCCTCAAAACCATCTCTCTGGGGGGTTCCTGACCAATTAGTAACGGGCAGCATTCGACAAGAGGTTCTGATACGTCTGGGCCTGGTTATTCTGTTAAAGCAGGAAAAAACATGCACCAAGACTGAAGGGAGGGAATGCCTGTAAAATTCACTGCCGGGGCTGGAGTGATAGCACAGCGGGGAGGGCATTTGCCTTGCATGCGGCCGACCCGGGTTCGATTCCCTGCATCCCATATGGTCCCCCAGCACTACCAGAAGTGATTCCTGAGTGCAGAGCCAGGAGTAACCCCTATGCATCGCTGGGTGTGACCCAAAAAGCAAAAGCAAAAAAAAAAAGGGGCTGGAGCGATAGCACAGTGGGTACGGCGTTTGCCTTGCACACGGCCGACCCGGGTTCTAATCCCAGCATCCCATATGGTCCCCTGAGCACCGCCAGGGGTGATTCCTGAGTGAAGAGCCGGGAGTGACCCCTGAGCATTGCCGGGTGTGACCCAAAAACCAAAAAAAAAAAAAAAAACAACACTGCTGACTTTCAAAGATTCCCGTTGTCTTGAACAGAGAAGACTTTAGCAGATGAACTAGTGAAGAGGTCAGAGACAGGGGACACTAGAGAGATAGTACAGGGGGCATGGCGCTCGCCTTGCACTGGCCAACCCGGGTTCAAACCCAGTACCCCGTATGGCCCCCGATGCACCACCAGGAGTGATCCCTGAGTGCGGGGCCAGGAGTAAGCCCTGAGCACTGTCGGGTGTGGCCCAAACCCACTGACCCCTAGAAAAGGCCCAGGCTAGGGTCAGAGAGGGCAGCAACACCTCGGCCCTGGGCCAACCCCCGCCCCCCCCTCCCTCCACCTCTGGCCCCTCACAGCCCGCTCTCCACAGAGGCCAAAGGGCTCCTCTCGACACCCCCAACCCCCTCAGGCTGCTCCCCTCACTCAGCACACACACCCGGACCGACCATTAGCCCCTCAGAGGGGCCCCAGCTAACCGTGTCTCTGAGGCCCCACCCTGAGTGCTCCCTGGGCCCAGAGCTTGCTCTCCTTCCTAGAGCCACACTCGGCGCTGGGGGTGGCGCGGGGGAGGTCGGCGGTGCCCTCCAAGGCTACATTTGACAGCAGGGGGGCTGCAGGGCACAGGCAACCTGCCTCACACATGCCCATGCAGGCTGTGTCCAGGAACCACCTCTCCGGCCCCAGGGAGCCTCTGTCCAGATAATCTCCCCAGACTCACCCCCCCCCGGCACACTGCACCCACACCTGCAGCGTCTCCCCGCTGGAATGAAGACTCCGGAGGAACAGGCCTGGCACGCACAGCTGGGCCCCCGCTGCCGGCAACAGGGCCCAGTACCAAACAGACCCTCCGGGGCCCGAGCAACAGCACAGCAGGGAGGGCGTCGGCCTGGCACACGATCCAGGTTCCATCCCTGGCATCACATACGGTCCCCAGGTCAGGAGTATTTCCTGAGTGCAGAGCCAGGAGCAACACCTGAGCATCACCAGGTGTGACCCAAAAAGCCAAATTAACAAAAGAAAACAAAACCAAAACCAGGTATACTCCAGAGACTGTGGCTTCCAGGGAGCTTCAGGCTCAGTCGAGACGTAACACAGGAGTTCAGAACTTGCCCAGCTGCCTCTCGGCACCACACACAGCGGCCCTGCCCCTGCCCAAGGCAGGTGTAGCCCAGATCCCGAGGGGTCTGGGGAAAAGGACAAATCAAGAAAATTCTCGGGTCTGTATTGGAAAATAAGACCCTCATGTTTGGGCCAAGAGAGACCCTCTAGCAGGTAAGAAGCCAGGCCGGGTTCAGTCCCCAGCACGCAACATGGTCCCCCAAGCCCCACCAGGAGTGACGCCTGCGTGCAGAGCCAGGAGAGAGTCCAATGCCATGTTTGGAAACCTTCATGCACCTTTGCTAAACACGGAGGCCAGACACCTTCCGGAAGCCACAGATGGGCCCAGGATGGAGCTCGGGGTAGGACCATAGGTCAGGTCCCTGCGCCGAGAACACACGCGTACACGCGCACACACGCACACATGCTACAGAAGCAGTGAATTATTACACAAAACGAGACTCCCTGCTCTGGCCAGGCTATTCATCACCACAAGCTACCGGCGACAACTCAAGGACAGAGGCAGCAGTGACCTTGGAGCGTTACGTAATCGAGAAGCCACCACAGAAAACACGAGAAAGAAACTGGCTTTCCGAGGCCGGAGAGAGGGTTCAGCGGGTAGGGCGCCTGCCTGGCACGTGGCTTTGTTTAGGCTCTTCTTCTTAATGAGGGCAAGGCTCAAGGGGCCGGGAACTGATCCCAGGTTCACAGCATGCGAGGCGACCGCCCCACCCGACCCGACGTACTCTGGCTCCGGGCCCTGACACACAGCTGAGCCAGGTTCAATCCCCAGCTCCCCGTAGGGTCCCCGGAGCCCACCAGGAGTGATCCCTGAGCACAGAATCAGGAGTAAGCCCTGAGCACCACTGGGTGTGGCCCAAAAACCAAAAATATAAACCACCAAAAACACAAAAGCAGGCAGTGCTTGGGCTATTCCTGGCTGCGTGCTCAAGATGACCCCGGCCACGCTTAAGGGCCCGTAGGCGGTACTGGGTGGGTGGGGTTAACCCTGGGTGGGGGCATGCCCTGCCCCCTGTGCTCTGTGTCCAGCCACTACTGCTCGGTTCTTGGATGTCAGTGTCTGGTGACCAGGTACCTAACTGGCCCTGAGCCAGCGTGGCCGGAAGTGAGAAGGGGCCTGCCGGCGGGTTTGGCAATTGGGGCATTTCCTCCCAGTCACGTGGCTGAGGGCACCACTGGGTATGGCCCAAAAAAGAAAAGGCGGGGTGTGTGGGGGTGGGAGTTTCTTGCACCGCAGGGCCAGTCCTGGCACCCCAGGGCACTCCCAGCAACACAGCAGCTTTCCGGCTCTTCATGGACCCGACAGAGCAGCCTTCCAGCTTTTGATAGACGCCCAGAGGCCTCCATGCTCATGTCCCCCTCCATGAGTTGGCATTCAGCCCCGTGCTGTCTTTCCCTTACTACGTTTTCTTGCATGCTGACCCTAAAAGTAAATAGCACTGTAGCACTGTCTTCCCGCTGTTCATGGATTTGCTCAAGCAGGCACCAGTAACATCTCTTTTCTTTTTTTTCCACATGAAGGTAGTAGTGTTGCAGAAGAAATATATCTGGAAGCAACATTTCATTGTAAAGGTGTAAAAGTTGTTTTCTTTTTTAAAAAGGAGTCTTGGGACTAAAGCTAAGAATACAACCCATAGGACACTTGCCTTGCATGCAGCCGGCCCTGGTTCCATCCCCAGCATCCTACATGGTTCCCACAAGCACCACCAGCAGTTCCTGAGCACAGAGCCAGGAGTAAACCCTGAGCACCACCACGTGTGGCCCAAAAATTAAATTAAAATTTTTTACTAATTCAACTCCTACATTAAAAAAAAAATTAGCAATTTGTAGTTACTGTATTTTCAACAAGAAACATGCTTATTGAAAAAAAAAATAGTCTGATCCTCCAGTATTTTTTTTTGTTTTCAGTTTAGGGCTACTCCTGGCTCTGTGCTCAGGAGACTATGCAGAACTTGATTGATCTCGAACCCAGGCCTCCTACACACAAAGCCTGATCCCCTGCCCCCGACTTCATTTCAGTATCTTCAAATCAACATAATCACTGCAGAACAATAGTAGGACTTTGGGGAAGTATGATTTAAGACACCTTCCTGAAGGGGGCTAGAGAGAGAGCTTTTATAAAGGATTGAGGGCACATTTTGCGTGCAGGATGCCGAAATCATCTCTCCTAAGCCCCCAAAACTTCCAGGAACAAACATGAGCAGAGAGCTGGGAACCACCCAAGCACCCTGGGTGTGGCCCAAAACACCCACAATGGGCTGGAGAGATAGTGCAGCGGGTAAGGCCTTGCACATGGCCAACTTGGGTTCGATCCCCGGCATCCCACATGGTCCCCCCAGCTCCAGCAGGAATCGACCCATGTGCAGAGCCAGGAGACACCCCTGAGCATTGCTGGGTATGGGACCCAAACAAACTTTCTGACGATGACATTCTTCAGTGTCACTTCCGTCCCCTTCCTGTGCGAAGTATTTATCACTTGCAAGTGTTAGTGCTGTTTTGCTTATATTCTTCCCCACCCCCAAGTTTCCACATATGGAAATTTAGGACCTTGATGATTTCTCAAGTATAATTTTTAGCCATAAGAAAGATTTACAGCTCCGTTAACTTATAGGCAATACGGCACAATGTCTTGGGAAGCTTTCAGGAAGTAAAGCTTCAAATCCACAGGAGAGGCTGAAATCGGGGACTGGAGAGAGGACCCAGTGGCCGAGGCCCTGCCTCGTGTGCTTCTCTCCCTCCCTGGGGGAAGGGAAAGCAAAGTGAACAAATAAACGATCTGGAGTTAAACTGTTTACACACCGATGAAAAAGGTCCCAGGGTGTCAGATGCGGTCACGCAGGAAATGTTTTGCAACTGGAGAAACCCCAGCTTCTCACGGGGACATTCTCCCCTGATCAGAACTTCCCTCCTTCACTAAATCATAGCACCGGCCTGCCCGGTTGTGACTGGGGCTCTTCCGATAATTGCACGTAAATCTTTCGGAATGGGCTGACTTCCTCCTCCCTGAGCCTTCCTCTGCCAGTAAGGAGCAGCTGAAATACCAGCTCCTTCCACTAGATGCGCCTCCACAAGCCCCAGGGCCTTAGAGCCACCGAAAGCGCAGTTTCAAAGGCCTGAAAGCCGATCAAAACATCCTGAAGGAAAGAAAGGGCATTGAACTGTCTTATTGGGCTTATTAAGTAACACAGAGAGGCGGCTAACAGGACGTGCCACCTCTTCCCGGCGCCAAGCACTGACAACTGAGACTTCTTAGCAGAGACATGACCAGGGAACTCCCAGCACACACCCCTGTCCACTGAGCTGCTGAGACACGCGGACAGGGGCTGGCTCTTGGACTGATTAACACCTGAGGATGGGTTAATCCACCACACTCGGGTGCAGATCAGTTGCAGGTCCAACAATAGTAGGGCTGGGGGTGGCGGGGAGGCTTCGCACGCAGGAGGTCTGGTTAGATCATCTGCCCCCGACCCCCACCGCAGGGAGTGACCCTGAGCACTTGCCAGAGAGATCCACTATCAGGAAGGCAACTCTGAATTCCAACTGGATTCTATTTTTTGTGCTGCGGCTTAACCCTGGGCTCTGTGCTCAAGGGGTCACCCTTGGCGGGCTCGGGGGGGGGGGGGGGGGACTCCATGTGACGCCGGGAATCGAACCCGGGTGGGCCACGTGCAGGGCAGACGCCCTCCCTGCCGTACACAGCGCGGCGGTGAGCCTCCCAGCCCCCGGGGGCCGGTCCCCTGCGCCCGCTGGGCAGGGCGGCCATCCACCTACCCTTGGCCAGCGCCTCCTGGTACTTCTCCTCGGTGGCGTTCAGGTTGTTGACGTAGGTGGCGTGGTGCTTGCTGTGGTGCAGCTGCATGATCTGCGCGTTGATGTGCGGCTCGAGCGCGCCGTAGTCGTAGGGCAGGTCGGGGAGGCTGTGCTTGTGCCGGGTCCCCAGGGCGCCCAGCAGCCTCGGGCTCGCGCTGCGGACACACGGCCCCCACCGCTCACTCCCGCCGCCCCACCCGCACCCCCGCCGGCCCCGCCGCCGAGGCCCCGAAGGTGCCCTCGGCCCTGCCCGCCGGGCCCGGACGCGGCTGTCCCGGGGGGACGCGGCGAGCAGCAGGCGGCCGCGGTCCGTGCCACGGCCCCGGGAGGCCGGCCCCCGCCCCCGCCTGCGCCCCGCGGCCCGCCCGCCTCACCTGCACGCCGCCCGGCACAACATGGTGGCGACCGTGTCCTCCGGCCTTGGCCGAACTCGGAGCCGCGCGAACAGTCCAGGCGCCAAGCGTCCCCGGCGAGCAGCAAGGGCACCACGCGACTCCGCCCCGGCGCGTCCAGGCTCCGCCCTCAGCACGTCCAGGCTCCGCCCCAACGCGGCCAGCCTCCGCTCCCAGGCGCCCAGGCGCCGCCCCAACGCTGCCAGGCCCCGCCCTTAACGCTTCAAGGCTCCGCCCTAACGAGTCCAGGCTCCGCCCCAGCGCGTCGCGGCTCTGCCCCAATGCGTCCAGGCTCCGCCCCAACGCGCCCAGGCTCCGCCCTCAGCGCATCCAGGCTCCGCCCAGCGCTTCGAGGCCCCGCCCTCAGCACGTCTAGACTCCATCGCAGGTCACCGCAGCCCCGCCCTCAGAGCGCCTAAACTCCGCCCCAATCGTTTACGCTCCGCCCAGAGCGTCTAGCTCCGCCCCTCCGACCGCCGCTCCCCGCCCCGGTGGGAGCCGCGGGGCTTCAGAGTCTGTCCCACGCACATGCGCGATAGCCACTAACTAGGCCCAGGAAATGCGAGAAAACATCAGGGACTCTGCGTTCCTGTGGACCTGGCGACCACGGTGCCGCTTTCCTGGTTTTTGGCGCGTGTCACCCCCTCCCCGTGTGCGATGGTACGGCCTTAAGCCCCGCCCGCGGAGACTCCCGACTTCCTCAAGTCCAAGTTCTCAAGGACGCATGCGCGCGCCAGTGACGTCCCCGGAGAGGGCGTGACCCGGGCGCGGTAAGGGCCGGGCCAGTGCCCTCCCGCGCGTGCTCGGTCCCTCATCCCTGTCCCCAGTGACCTTTCTTCCGAGTGGTCGACCTTGGGACCGCGGCCAGTCTGTGGCCTCATAATAAAGGGCCCCTGGACACCGCCGATGTGCTGTGCGGGGCTGACATCCTTTCCTCCTTCCACCCTAGCGTCGGAGTGACCACGGGCTACAGGCACGGTGCCCGCAGAGGTGGTTTCCTGACTGCCCTATTAACCTATTAACGTGGTTAATCAGTGAAAGAGTCATGATTAAGGCCCAAAGTTCTCAGCTTCTTGATTATGTGGAATAAATTATACCAACCTCTTGCTGACTCTGATCAATTAGCCCGCTGTGAAGGGCACCAGGGTCAGGCTGGCATTCTCAGTAATGCGACGGCTTTGTACCTCGCTTACTTCAAATGAAAATCCGTCCTCTACCCTGCTAGCCAAAATGATGCATCTGTCAAAAACGACTAAATTTTTTTTTTTTTTTTTTTTTTTTTTTGCTTTTTGGGTCACGCCTGGCGATGCACAGGGGTTACTCCTGGCTCTGCACTCAGGAATTACCCCTGGTCGTGCTCAGGGGACCATATGGGATGCTGGGATTTGAACCCGGGTCGGCCGCATGCAAGGCAAACGCCCTACCCGTTGTGCTATCTCTCCAGCCCCCACGACCAAATAAATTTTAAATTCTCCCAGCCTGTCCAGAAACTGGGGATATTCCGGTCATTTTTCCCATCCTCCACCCAAGTCCAGTGTGTAAAGGCAAAGGTCAAAGCAGTGCCAAGGTGGCCAGGAGAATGACCCCTGGTGAACACAAGAGCTCAAACACAGGGTCCTTATAGTACAGCAGGGGGGCGTTTGCCTTGCTCTCAGCTGACCCAGTTTCGATTGCCGGCTTCCAAATGCTCCCGAACATCACCAGGAGTAATAATACCTGAGTGCGGAACCTGAAGTAACCCCTGAATATCGTTGGGTATGACCTAAAAAGCAAAAAAAAAAAAGTGCAAACACAACTAAAGGTAAATAACCCCCAGCAAGTCAGCCATGCATGCAACCAACAACAGGCAGGGTGAAACAGGGTGTGTGGGAGCCTGGGTCAGGCAACCACAGGGAAAGGGAAGGGGAGGGTGCATTTCAAAATACATAAGGGGCCAAAACGCTTTTCACAAATGGGGTCAAAATCCAAGAATAAAGGCTCTGGCCCTCCCAAAGCTGGAACTGAAGCCAAGGAAAGGCCAAGAAAGCAATGCTGAGAGGCATCCACAGTCACAAAAATAAAAATCCACAACTTGCCCACCTTCTAAAGACCAAAACTGCTGCTGCTTAATGGGCAGTTCCAAGGTCCTGGGAAGAGTGTTCCCAGGAGGAAGAAGTTTGGCCAGTGTCAGTTCTCTCTGCTGGCTGAGTCCGCTGTGGAAAGGAGAGAAAACGAGAGCCAACCTGTGTTAGAGGTCAGGTGGCTGCGTGGCCCCAAATCTTTTCCTCGGGATCTTTTCTGCCACGTCAGGGCACCATTGATGTAGATTTTCCTAGAATAAACCTTCGCAGGGTGTAAGGTTTGCTCGGGATGGCGGCCGGCGGATGAAAGAGTGACATTCCCAGAATCAAGGATCACCCTGCCCCAGGGCGGAAGACAGGACTCATGGCCCACCTGGACCGGAAGCCCCCAGGCTGCATTCCACTCTTCCTCACTCCATCCTGGGCATAACAGGCCAGACCCTGCACACTGCTTCCGCTGGCCTTTGTCCCCTTCCCCCTTCCCCGCCCAAGACAACTGAGAAGGCCCCTTGTCTCTCCCAGAACTCGGCTCTATCCCAGCCTCAGGGGTCGTAGAATTCTCTCTGGGAGCGCATCCCAATAAACTTCTCCTTCACTTTATTCCTTCATTTTTTTTCATCTCTGTCCCTCTATCTGCACCAAACAGGGTTCTGAAATCTCTCACAGACTAGTTCAAGCCATCCTCAGACCTAGAGCTCATGCTCCAAAAACTAGACCCTGAACAAAGGCGAGAGCTCCATTTTACAGAACATCTGATGCGAGCTGGGGTGTTTGCAGGCAGCTGGCGGGAGAGTACAGAAGTTCTCAAGTGCATCAGCTGCAAGTCAAGGGCGAGACCCACCTCGAGGACTTGAGCACATTTGGGACCTGTTTCCAGGTTTCCAAGGTTACAGAGCAAGACTTGTCCACCTCAAGGCCTTTCCAAATGCACCCCATGATTATGTCATGTCACCTGGACTCAGCTGCCCTTGGCAGCTCCTGTTCCCTGGCCCTAGCCTGCTTGAAGTTAGACTGTTTAAAATGTGAGCTGTTATCCCCCACACCAAATAAAACCATAACAAGACACTGGCTGGATCTGTTGCTAGATTATTGGTGTAATTTATAATAATGGGATACCAGGGATCGATCCCAGGTCAGCTGCATACAAAGCAAACACCCTCCCCATTGTACTATTGCTCCGACCCTGAATCAGGATTGTTAATAGTATCAAGAGTCATAATTAATTGCTTAGAAGTGGTGGACATGGACAGTATCTGCTAAGTGAAATAAGTCAGAAAGAGAGGAACAGGCATAGAATGACTGCACTCATTTGTGGAATATAAAATAACATAATATGAGACTGACACCCAAGGAAAGTAGACACAAGGGCCAGGAATATTGCCCCATAGTTGGAAGCCTGTCTCATGAGCTGGGGGAAAAGGCAGCTGGAATAGAGAAGGGATCACAAAGTCAATGATGGCTGGAGGGATAGTTCCGGATAGGAGATGTGTGCTGAAAGTAGATAAAGGACCAAATGTGATAACCTCTCAGTATCTGTATTGCAAACCATAATGCCCAAAAGTAGAGGGAGAATATGAGGGAAATCATCTGCCACGGAGGAAGGGGGAAAGTTGGGATGTGTGTGTGGGGAGGGGGGTGCGGGGATACTGGGGACACTGGTGGTTGAAAATGTGCACTGGTGGAGGGATGGGTGATCGATCATTGTATGACTGAAACTCAAACATGAAAGCTTTGTAACTCTATCTCACGGTGATTCAAAAACAAGTCATAATTAAATTGCTAATATGAAATCAGGGATCTGGGAGGAAAAGGAAAAGTGATGACTGTCATTAACAATAGATTAGAAGTGACTTTCAAGGGACCTGAGCGACAGTGCAGCAGGTAAGGCACTTGCCTTGCCTATGGCCAACCGGGCTTCGATCCCCAACACTGCCTGTGGTCCTCCACACGCAACACCAGGAGTGATCCCTGAGCAGCAAGCCAGAAGGAAGCCCTGAGCACTGTGGAATATGGCCCCTCCCCGCAAGTGGCACCTGGGGAGGGGAAGGGTTGGCCCTCACCTGGTGGTGTCAGGGCTCACTCCTGTTTTTGTCCTCAGGGATCATTCCTGGTGGGCTCAGGGAGGCAATAAGTGGTGCCAGGATAGAACTAAGGCAGGCCACGTGCAAGGCCAGGGCCCCACCCTCTGTACTAGCTCTGCAGCCCGTTAAAGCCAACTTTCCCCCTACACGGTCAGGCTACATTTTCACGGTGACCTCCAAGAACGTTTCAACTCCAGGAATGGAAAGGCGGGAAGGGACTTGGCCCCGAACTTGTGTTTTATGGTATTTTATGGTATTAACAAAACCTGCAGTCTAGGGCCTGGAGAGATGCCCAGCCACCCTGCACACATGCTGTGCATGCAGGAAGCCCAGTTATGATCTCTGGTCTCCAAAGCACAAAGCTCTAAGCACTACCAGGTGTGTCCCTCCCCAATAGGTGAAAACCGGACAGTAGCTTGATTGTATCCACGAAGGCATCCAGGCCTTCGAGCAGACTCACAGCAAGTGTTCGGGACAAGGTCAAATATCCTAGATTATCTCCTTGTTAGCGGGGCCTCTAAGTGGTCTGGACAGGGCCCCAGGGCCACACCTGGCAGTGCTCAGAGGACCAACTCAGGCCAGTACATGCAAAGCGTGTGCTCCGTACTTTGCCCTGTGTCCCCAGCCCCCGTGTCCTCTCTGAGGTCACACGACATCTCGAGAGAAGCGACTTGTCCCGTCTCTTGTGTGCAGTCAGTGACATGTGCTACAGCCCGAAGGCTTGCCTCAAACACTCTGTTCTCTCCATCAGCCTGATCCAGTTCCACCACTGAACAGCCAACACACCCTCTTCCTCGTCCCTTGACCCCCATAAAGTAAAGCTCAACCCTGTCTCACCGGCAGGAAGGGGGAGGGGATTCCACTCAGGGGGGCCCTTCCCCGTGTGGCATCATCTGCCCAGGTACTAGAGCACGGAGTCAGCCAACATCAGGTAATAGTGCCACGGGCCAGCCACATTGGATGCTAGTGCCACGGGCCAGCCACCAGTGGGGCCGAGCACTGTATCTCCCAGCTGGGCCTAGCTCAGCCCCAGTTTCCTGGTTTCCATACACACAGGAATCTTTGCTTTTTTTTTTTTTTTTTTTGGTCATATCCAGTGATGCACAGGGGTTACTCCTGGCATTACACTCAGGAATTA
Organism: Sorex araneus; assembly: GCF_027595985.1. Lineage (NCBI taxonomy): Eukaryota > Metazoa > Chordata > Mammalia > Eulipotyphla > Soricidae > Sorex > Sorex araneus. The sequence goes on from NC_073305.1 coordinate 185,743,520, forward strand.
CTCCTGGCGGTGCTCAGGGGACCATATGGGATGCTGGGAATCAAACCCGGGTCGGCCATGTTCAAGGCAAACACCAGTAGAGATTTACCCCAACGGGCAGCCCTGGCCCTGTGTAGCCAGGCTCGTGGCCCCCCTGCCCCCTTCCAGGCGAAGGTTCCAGGGAGTGGTCTGTGGCCCAGCAGAGTCAGGACTACGGTACGGCACGGAGGGAGGTGCCCGCCTGGGTGAGGCTGAACCCAGTGCCACTTCCGGGTCCTCCACATGCCCTAAAGCGCTGCAGAGTCCAGCGCTGCGGGTGTGGCCTGGAGACACCCCAGCTCTGCCAGGTTGGCCCCGTGCACAGAGCCCCGGCCTGGCTGGCTGAATATCGCAGGAGTGGCCCAGCCCCCAACACTGCTTGGGAGGCCCCGAAACACAGAAGGAAAACAGAAACCTCAGACCAGTCGGAGCCGGCTAAGCCGAGCACCTTCTCTGCTCCCTTGCCGATGCTCCTGTATCTGCGATGCTCCCGCCCAGCCTCGCCCGCAGAGTGCGGGGTGGCGAGCGTGGCCCGCCCAGGGCCCCAGGGATCTGTGTCTCCACAATGGTCTTGTCAGCCTCGGCACTGGCGTGTGGCTGGTGAGCCGAGGCAGCAGGAGGAACCCTGTGGAGAGGGACAGCTGAAGCACGGGCCTTGCACGCGTGAGGCCCCAAGTCTGATCCCAGAGACCCCCGCCCCCAGCCCTCAGCGCGGGGATCCTGCAGCACCCCATCCCCAGACACACACGGCCCAACTGAGAGCGTCAGGGCCTGGCCCGGACCCTCTGAGCTCTCCTTGGAAGGTCAAAAGAGAAGTAAAATAGAGGCTGGAGAGAGGCTGGAGCGATAGCACAGCGGGTAGGGCATTTGCCTTGCACGCGGCCGGCCTGGGTTCGATTCCCAGCATCCCATATGGTCCCCTGAGCACAGCCAGGGGTGGTTCTCAAGTGCAGAGCCAGGAGTGACCCCTGTGCATCGCCAGGTGTGACCCAAAAGCAAAAAAAAAGAAAATAGAGGCTGGAGAGATCAGACATTGGGGAGGGCACTTGTCTTATATGCAGCAGAGCAGGGTTCAATTCCCAGCATCCCTCTTGATCCCCTGAGCCCCACCAGGAGTGAACCCTGGGCACAGAGCCAGGAGTGAGCCCTAAGCATTGCCAGGTGTGGCCCAGAAAACAAAGCAAAAGAAGAAAGAAAGAAAGAAAGAAAGAAAGAAAGAAAGAAAGAAAGAAAGAAAGAAAGAAAGAAAGAAAGAAAGAAAGAAAGAAAGAAAGAAAATAATAGTAAAAGGGACCTCCGAGACAGAACAGTGGATAGGGCACTTGCCTTGTGTGTGCAAACCTGGATCCAATCTCTAGCACCCCGTGGGTTTC